>NC_142602.1:28236296-28536296 GCF_041222555.1 Hakea prostrata
TCAAAAGGAATGTCTCTCTATATTTGGCCACAACGAATCACTGCAACAACAATCAAAATGTAACTGCAAAACGATACAAAATTATTCAAAGACCCAACTCACCATATCGATCACTGATCGATCGATCCAATCCCAATTGAGCGAAATCGTACTAAAGAATCATAATGTGGGTCACAAAGCAATGGTTGCAAGGATCACTACAGCTGCAAAGGACACCACCCAGTTGAACCGTGTGAGGGTTACAGCATCAGATGAATCTGCAGAAGCATCTTCCTTAGCACCTGCAGGGGAACCGTCAACAGGGGACTTCTTCTTCTTCTTGGGAGAGGATGGTGCCGGAGCCGGAGCAGGTGAAGAATAGAAACTCAGAGGAAGAAGCACCTGATCCACTTGATAAACTGCTAACTGCCCATCGGTGTAGATGGTGTTGGCCACAGTGGCATTAACAACTCCAGTTGTTATGTTAACGCTATTGCCTGAAGTGGTAACATTTAGTGGAAACTGGCCACTGGCACTGTTCCCAGCTTGGGTACGAACTGGGTTGCTTACAGTTTGGAATGAAGAGATAGGAACATAATTGGGGAGGATATGAAACTGAATCAGCTGCACCTTTTGTTCATCGGTGAGAGAATTGAGGGAACCTGCTTGGAGATTAGAGAAAGCATTGTCAGGTGGAGCAAATAGGGTAAGGCCTTGGTTTGAATTGTTGAGCTGGGTATTGATCTGGCTTTCAACTTGAGTGCTTCTTAGTAGCTTGATGAGGATATTGTACTGCCCAGCCTTCTCAAGGATTGCACTGATGTTGGTTGGCCCAGCAGGTGCTGGAGCAGTAGCAGGTGTCTGAGCTAATGCTGTAGTGAAGAGGAGGGTGAGAGCTAAGAACAGTTTCAGTTTCGTCATCTTCTTCTTGGTCTTCTTAGGCTAGACTGCGTGTGATCTGTTTGCTGATTTGCCTGACTGGATAGCTAGCAGCTAGCTAGGCGAATAACAACAAGGAAGAGGAGAAGGAGATGAAAGGGGTTGTTGGAGTTGAGAGGGAGGAGAAGAGGGATTTATGGAGGTGGGAGAGATGTGATATGAAGTTAGGTGATGGGTGTAATTCAAAATGAGCTGGCTAAGGAGCCCAACCATTTCTGCATCTCCTCTCATGTTTGCTTGATACAATGAGAGATACATTCAAATAACCAAATTCAATATTGATGGAAGAATGAGAGAGAAATGGAGAGAGAAAGAGAGTAACTTGCTTAAGAAGGCAGGACAGTTGAGTCAGAAATAATATCAAACACAAGGTAAACTATAAATGGAAGGGCCACCGGCCACCACCCTCTCCCAACTTTCACTGTTGGGGCCTGCAGAACGTCTGTGTCGCAATGCTAATTGATGGCAACCTTTTGGGTTGCTTCAGATTCAATTCTTCTGAGGAAGGCAAAACAGAAACAATCAGAACTAAATTCTGCTGGGAGACAGCTAGAGACTTGAACAGAAAGCATCCTGCAATTGGGTAAACTTGGTTGATTTAGATATCTCTTCCATGTAGTAGCAGCTGAGGAATCGTTTGCATTAGTTGTTGTTTTTCTTTCCCTTGGGGAATGCCAGAAGAGGGTTCTTGAGTGTTAGATGAAAAACCCAAGAACAAGTTTGGGTTACAATTGCTCAATAAGGCAAGACAAGATTCTAGTTCATACTTCATTATAGTGTAAATCCTGAATTTTCTCACCTTAAAAAGAAGATTTTTCAAGGCATTGGTATTTTGATGAAGTCTTATCTCAATTTGATTTAGGAAATGGAGTTCAATGTTCCTCGAAAGTGACGGTCCTAATCAACGCAGAGAAGTCGAGGAGGGGGTAGAGTCACTTAGAGGCTCTCTTTGATATAATTTAAATTTATGATTATTTGACCGACAATGATAAACAAATGTATCTGATATGATTTATTATCCTTATGCTCATTAACATAAATTCATAAATAGATCAAAAGGATTGTTTTATCACTTTAGACTCAAACTTAGCTTTTGGTGATACTTGTTTCATGTGAAAAAACTTGAGTGAAGGTCTCCATTTAGAATCCAACCCCCCAAAATTGATGATAACTCAACACAAGACCTTAAATCTTTGTTAGGGCATGTTAAACCTGATATAAAACCTTAGTGTTTTTTTTTTTTTTTTTTTTTTTTTTTTATTTTAATTATTAAAAAAAATCATCTGTGGGCCTATCTATATTTATACTTGTTAGGATTCTTTTACTTGAAATTTGACCTCTATATTAAGTACCTATGCAAGTTTAGTTTCTTCAAAGGCATTAGTGAAATATTTTGGTAATGGGTCATTTTCATGACTTGAATGTTCTTTTAAAAAAGTGTCATTGTTGAATTATTGAGAGTATTTCTAATCCAAAAGTGGTTTGAGAATTTCGAGTAAATTTACCAAAAACAAAGGACTTATCGAGTAAACTTGAAATGTAGAACAAGTTGAAATTCTAAGTAGAATGTACATTGGACTATGGATGGGTTAGAATGTACATTGGACTATATTACCCATATGTTTAGAAACAAAAACCATGATGGTACCATAAATTGTGAAGGCTTCAAGTATTTGATCATTAAAAGGTCATACTTGCGACCACCAAAGAGCTGACTTTAGTTAGTAGTGACCAACACCTCTTAGTCAAGAAGTCACGACTTGATTCTTCTTTTTGGTCAGCATATGTAATAGTTCTTTTTTTTTTTTTTGGTAATTAAACTTCTATTGAGAAAGACGGGAACAACACACTGGGCTTAACTCCGTCGAGTCAAGGAACCAGGGATTGGAAAGTGGCCAAAACGTCCTCCCCGAAACAGACGTGGCCTTCCTAGCCAGGCGGTCAGCCGCACTGTTACCTAACCTGGGAACATAAGAAAACTTACAATCCACAATGGACAAACCCAACTGGATAATGTCCGATACAACCTCTCTTGCTACTACGGCTGTTGGCATGCCTCCATTAATGGAATTTATGAGTTCCAAGCTATCAGACTCAGCAATAATGTAGTCAATTCCTTCACCAATGGCCAATATAAGACCTTCTCTCATTGCTAAGGCCTCCCCCAGCAAAACGTCACCAAATCGGACTGGGTCAGAAACTGCAATGCGAACCTCTCCCGTATGGGTTCTAATGACAAATCCAATGCCTGAACCATTAGAGTTAAGACTCGCATCTGAATTTAGCTTGAAGTAAGGTTCCATGGGTGTCCTCCATTTGGGTCTCTGATCCACTTTCCGCTTCTGGACCACTTCACTTGGGCTTGAGGTGAGGATGAGTTGTTTGGCCTGAAGGAAAGTCTCCCATTCCTTCACCGCTCTACATGCCGTCACATCAGGCTGCATTGATGACCCATCAAACATAAACCTGTTTCGATCCTTCCAGATATTCCAAGACAAATATGATGCCAAGCCCGCTAACTCCTTGGAGCTCTTTTTCTCCTTGCTAAGAAATTTCCAGCTTTCAATAAATCGATGGAGCTTTGGTTCATTTGGGGGATGGTAACCAAGCGGGGAGGCGTGCCACGCTGCTCTAGCAAAATCACATTCAAACAAAATGTGATCAATAGATTCAAGGGCTCCACCACAACGCTGGCAACCGGGGTCAATGTTGATCCGTCTACGAACCAAATTTTCGGTAGATGAGACACCGCCCGCACATGCTCTCCACATAAAACTTCTCACCTTTGGTTCCGAGTCACAACTCCAGATGTTTCTCCAAGTTTCTTTGCATACCTCGTCTCCTCGCTCACAAGAGTGCTATCCATCCGATTCTTAAGCATATGGTATGCTGATTTCAAGTAAACACCCCATTTCTTGTCTCTCCCCAAATCGACTATCCTCTTTAGGAAACACACTTAATGGTATACTTAAGATAGCATCCACATCTTCTTGATGAAACATGGACCTGATCAAGTCCTCCTTCCAACATCTTGTGCTAGCATCTATTAAATCAGCCACCCAAGTATATGAATCCGATTGATAATCTAAATGCTTTATCCGCTTCTCAGAGTGCGATGGTATCCATTTATCCCTCCAAATATGAATTTTATCTCCTTTCCCGACCACCCATACCAAACCTTCCATCAGATATTTCCTTCCTTCCAATATCCCTTTCCATGCCCAAGAAGCATTGGCATTCTTCTTTGCTTCCAGAAAGGAGCTATTTGGGAAATAAAGACTCTTAAAGAATTCAGCCCAAAAAGAGGTGGGGTTGCTCCACGCCTCCGGCAAGCTTGGTTAGAAGAGCTTTATTCTCATAGTTGGGTCTCCGAAACCGAGGCCACCTTTTCCTTAGATCTGCAGAGTTTATCCCAAGCTATCCAACACATTTTGTTCTTCTCTCCTTCCCCATTCCAAAAGAAGTGTGTGACTGCTTGTTTAATCTTCTCATGGTGAGAGCTTGGTAGTTTGAAATGTGAAGCTGCATATGAATTTAAGGAGAGGGCCCACGACTTTATCAATACTTCTTTCCCAGATGTGATAGTAGCTTACCCTTCCACCCTTGGATTGCCTTGCATGTTTTCTCCCTTAGTTCTTTAAAAAGATCAGCCTTTGAAGTCCCGAATCGAACGGCAAACCAAGATATTTCTTCGGTCCATCGCCATATTTTATCTTTAGTATCCGGGAGAACCATCTTTTTATTTTTGAAGGCGTATTTGGACTAAATGTAAGGCAAGACTTCTCCAAGTTGATACTTTGCCCACTTGCTTTACAGTAGAAGTCCAGACAAGCTTTGAGGTTGTGGATCTCCTCCACTTTCACTTCAGAAAAGATTAGGCTATCATCTGCAAATAGAAGATGAGAGAGAGGTTTTGACCTGTTTCTAACCTTCATTCCTTTCACTAACCCAGCTTGTTCAGCTTCGAGAAGTATAGCTGAAAGTGCTTGAGAACAGAGGACAAAAATTGCTGGAGATAACGGGTCTCCTTGTCTGATGCCTCTAGATGGGATAATTCTTTCCTGGGGAGATCCATTAATCAACACCTGATAAGAAACTGACGTAACAAGACCCATAGTCAACATGACCCATTTCTCACAAAAACCCAAGGCTTGCATTAACTTTTGAATGAATGGCCACTCCATTCTATCATATGCTTTTCGCATGTCCAACTTTATTGCCATAAACCTCTTCCTCCCCTTTTTTTTGTGCTTGATGTAGTGGAATGCCTCATGAGCTATTAGAACGTTGTCTGAAATTAGGCGGTTGGGGATGAAAGCTGATTGAGGATAAGAAGTGATAGAGTCCAGGTACACCTTAAGCCTCGATGCCATTACTTTGCTAATAACCTTTGTGACAACATTACAAAGTGAGATTGGCCTAAAGTGGTCCACTTGTTCAGGTTGGTCCACTTTAGGGATTAAACAAACAAAAGTAACATTTGCAACAATAGGTAAACTAGCAGTACTAAAATATTCAGCAACAAAATGGCAAAGGTCAGATTTCACCAGTTTCCATAGCCTCTGGAAGAACCCTGGAGGTAGACCATCTGGACCGGGACTCTTTAGTGGAGCCATCCCCCATAAAGCTTCCTTGATCTCGGCCTCATCAGGACTCTTACATAAGTGGTCATTCATCACTTCATCAACACGACTTGTAATTGCTGTCATGACCAAATTCAAAGCTTCCTCGTCCACCTGTTCAGATTTGAAAATATCACCATATCTTCTTTGCACTTCCTCCCTAATTTCCTTTGAAGACTGTAACCACTCCCCAGACTCCAATTTGAGCTTAACAATCTTATTAGATTTACGTCTCTGAATAGTAGAAGAGTGAAAGAAACGTGTATTCCTATCCCCTTCCTTTGCCCAGTGAAGATTGGATTTTTGAAGCCATTTAATTTCTTCTTTCTGAAATTCTGCTCTTAGTAAATCCTGAATTTCTTCTTCTCTGGCCTGCACTTTAGGAGTTGGAAATGCATCTTGAAGATACTCAAGTTCCTTCAAATATGTTTGAATCTTTTGCTCCACTTGACCAAAAACTTTCTTATTCCATTCCATAAATTTTTTCTTGCAACTGAGAGTTTTCTGCATTAGTTTATCACCTCTTGAACCCATTGTGGAGGTATTCCATGCATCGGCTGCAACCTTCTTGCAATCTTCATTAAGAAACCACATCATTTCAAACCTAAAAGGCTTAGTTCCTTCCGGTTTGGCCCCCTCAGTATCTATTGATATTGGAAGATGATCTGAGCCTACTACAGAATGTACCTTCACCACCATATCAGGAAATCTGCGATTCCAAGGATCATTAATCACAGCTCTATCAAGCCTACTTTTGATGCAAGCTCCCCCTTTGCGACGATTAGTCCAGGTGTAAAGAGGGCCATGTGATCTGCAGTCAATGAATCCACATTGGTCCATCATCCTACCAAAACCCGATGACTCATCTCTGCTGTGTTTTCTACCCCCTTGCTTCTCCCTCCATGTAAGAATAGAATTAAAGTCACCCATGCAAGCCCACTCTTTCCTTCCATGTGTTCCAATTTCAGTAAGCATCTCCCACACCTTCCCTCTATGATTTCGAATAGGATCCCCATAAACAAAAGTTAAGTAGAATTCCTCTCCTGATTTTTCTGAAATAATTGTGTCAATAATCCTCATATTTGCAAATAAGACCCGGAGTTTGATATTATCTGACCAGAACAAACACATGCCTCCTGCCTTACCAATGGATGCTACTTCATATTGGTTAGACAAATTCAGCTTCCTCCTCAAACGTGAAATTCTCTTGCCCTTACAATGTGTCTCCATAAGAAATACAATGTCTGGTTTAGTAGACTGGGTGAGGTGCTTCAAACTTTGAACTGTCAGGGGTCTCCCCACCCCCTGGCAGTTCCAACTAAGGGCTTTCATGACTCCCCTTGGGGCTGATTCTCCCCAGCCACCAAGGGGTATTCCAATAAAAAATTATCTTGCTCGGTAATCAGATCATGTTCCATGCTGGTGAGTTCCTCATCTCTTTCAATTCTCACCCTCTTCACTCTGTTATTTTTACCTTCATCAAAAAGTGGGTTGACCTTTGTTTTCCTTTCTGTTGCCAAGAGAGGTCTCGGGTGGGATAGGTGGGTTTTCATAGATGGTTTGTGGTGGTTCAGGTTGTATTAACGGGGCTGTAATGGGCTTTTGGGTAGGAGGTATAGTCACTGGATGGGTTGGGCTCGGGGGTTGAGGGTGGTTAGTATGGGCTTGCATGAAATGGGTAGTTTGGTTAGGGTTGAATATTTCATGGGTTATTTGATTTGTACCACTAATAGATAAAGGTAGAGAGGTACCTATAGTGGTGACAGTTGGTTGATTTTGGTCACTGAGATGAAAAGTTGTTTGTTGGGGTAGAGTGTTAGTGGAAAGAGAAAAGTTGGTCAGTATTGGGATAAGAGAAAGGATAGCATTGGTGTTCTCAGGGTGTTGGTTTACATGGGACTGTAAAGCTGAGATTAAAGGATAGTTCTCCCTCCCCTTATATATTAAAACTCGCTTGTACTAGAAAAAAGGGGCCATGGTAGGTTAAGTACTCCAATTGTTTGTATGCATGTGATTACAGGAATTCTTGATTCATTTTCAGCATCGTCGTGATCGTTCTGATAGGCGATATCCAGGTGAGTGAAACTACGATTCCTTCACCAAAAAAAAAAAAAGTGACTAGAGTTTTCACATGCACTTCTCTATCTCTTTTTTTCCCCGGTGGCTGAGGTTCATCCGGTCTAGCTTGTGCGCACCTCGATTACATCCTCAGAGGGAGCTTTGTCGTTCGCAAGGGTCGAACCCATGACCTCTTCATCTGAGAAGTATGGATCTTACCACTCTACCAACCCTACATTGACCAGTTCTCTACTTTTTGATAAAACTTAGGAAACTCAGAAAAACATCCTCTGTTGTGCACATATATGCCAAATAATTGGCTGAGAAAACAAAGAAATTACAAGGCTATTTTGGACTTTTCAAATTTAAAATCAAGCTTTAAATCTCATCCTGTTAATCGGTATACATGTGTGCGCGGTTGTGCACATATACGCCAAAATTAAATTACCAATATACGCTTAATCTTATTCATATAAAATAAAACTAAAATTGTACCATGGAGGGATTCCCTCTTCCTTCTGTTGTATTATTTTTAATATAATAAAATAATATATATTTCATATTATTGGATTTATACATGCGGAAGACTTTCCTTTTGTTTATTTTAGGAAAGTGTCTTTTATATAGTCCTAAATTGGAAACCGTGATGTTGGAATCCAAGTTAATTAACAGGTATTGTCTATTAACTTTGATTTACAACAATGAGACACGCCATTGCGTGTGCAGTGTACGAGCGAGGATGGTGTACCGTCTGAGTGCGCACGCGCGTCGTGGGCATTCACTTAGCACTTAGAACGCTTGCATCGCTTCGAGCGAGATCAGATCTGAACCGTGCAGTTTTGATCAACGGCAGATCTAGGGTGATGGAAGTAAATCCATAAAAGTCTATTCGATGGTTCAATCTAGACAGTCAGATCATGCGGCCGAACGATCCAACGGCACATATCTGAACGCAGGCATTTGCAACCTACAGAGAGGTGCACACTTACGAACAGAGTCATGAACTGTTCAGTAGAGGTACCTCAATGCTTATAAATAGCCTCAAGTTTCTTAACAGCAAATAAATGAAAATATCTCTGTTCTTGAGTTTTGTTAGTGCTTGGCAAAACTTGAGAGATTCAACTCAAGTTGTGCTTCTTTGTATCCTGGGAGACGGTTTGCAATACCTCATAGCACCTTGATGTGAGGGTGAATTACGTCTTAAGGAAAGCGACGTTGTAATGCGCCTAGAAGTTCCAACTTTCATACTGTGTTCTTTTGTTCGTTTCCTTTTACACCTTCTCTGGTCATTCTATCTCCCTTCTCCAAACCTAACCCGTGCAATTCTTCCATAGAAGCTCTCTTTGCGTCCCCTTTTAAAACATTTATCAATGGAAATTGCTTCAGTCCTTCGCATCTTTTTATTTTTATATTTTTATATGAGGTACATCCGGGCCAGCTTGCACGCACCACGATTACATCCTTAAGGGAGCTTTTTTTTATATAATTAATGCTGCCGAATGGATGCGAACCCAAGACCTCCCTTAGGGAGGTTAGGCCTTTAACCGCCTATCATTTGCAGTCCTACGCATTTACTGTGCAAGACTGTCAAACTGAATTTTGGATCGTCGGATCCCAAATTTTGGTTGGAATTTCGATCTCGGCCCTTGATATGGAGATCGATATCTCGACCGAGATTTGATCCTATGGTCAAAATTGTGTTACTTTGACTTTATCAACCTTGGCATCTTCCATAATATTCACTGCAGATGAATCGGCAACCACCATCCCTGAGCCTGCGAGGCTGCGACGTCTGCCATGCATAATTCTGCAGTATCGCCACTGCTGGTGTAATTTCAGACCAAAAATCGCACAATTTTTAATCCTGCTATATGATTGCACCATTACTTGGATAATGGGCAGAGAATCCAATGGAAGTGGAAAAAAATCCTGTGAGGCCAGAATGGCTGAACCCACATCTCAAATAATGGAACAGACACATAATGCTTTCTGAGCGAAAAAGAACAGACCCCATTTTTGCATACTTGTGCCTCAAATCAAGAGCTTTGTTGTTTTCCTCTAATCTCTTTGCTTCTCTTGAGGATTAAATAAAAGCAATCCTTCGGATCACATGAATCAGTTGTACCAGGAGGAAATACGGGGGTATCGTAGGTGTGTTTTTCGTTAAATCGGTGGGGGATGATTTTCATTGAAAATTGAAGCGAAGCGGTTTATGAGAGAGGGGAGAGGTGTTTTACTTTTACCGTGGAAATTGAGGGCAGTGTGAAAAAAGTTCAGATCCTCTACCCCGGAACCCCACATACCAAAATCCCCATACCACTTGTTTCTTTTTTCCTTTTTTTTCTTCTTCAGTGGGGCGGGGTGTGTGGGTGGCTTGTTTTAGGCATGAACTCTTTTTTCTTATGGAGGTTTCAGCCATAAAGAAAATTACAATTCCATTATTATCTAGAGAGGATAGAATCATTCTCATATGGGGGTAGCACCTAATGGGACTCTGTTAAATCTGCATACCGTTTAGTTTTGAATCAAACTCTCCTTCCCTTCTCTTCCAGACAACATGAATGGGAGAAAATGAAAAGTAGGGATTGGAAAAGATTGTGGAAATGCATTACTTTAAGTGTGTGCTAAGTGGTATAATAGTGTCAAGGAGGAACCACCCAAGAAACACCACTGTTGGAGCAAATTCTAGGGGCGGGCACCCGCAGGAGACCATCTTGGGTGACCCACCCTGGTGTCCAAGGGTGAAAAAGGGTATTTTTGAGATTTTGCACTATCGTCCGACGACCTCTACTTAAAGTCATTTTGGCCCTAAAATGAATTATTTTATTCCCAATCATTATAAAAGTTTAGCGTGTGTTAAGAGTAGCTGTTTTGGAGAAGAAGAAAGTTGTAGAATTGATTTGGAGAGTGATCTGAGTTTCTAACCACAAAATTAAAGATTATTTTAATTCCTCCGTCTACTAATCCATCTCTTTTGATTTAATTGAGGGAGGAAACCAAAGCAAAAATAAATTTAATCTAGGGAACCTAAGCCCTAATTAGATCGAGCAATACGAGTGATTCTAGAATCCCTCTTTCCAATTAGGGTCAGATTTCTTTCCTTTTCTATATCCCAAATTTCATGGGATGCAGCTTACCTGAGGCGATAGCGATTTGGCTAGCTATACTTCAGATCTTTAGGAATTGGGTTCCTTATGAGCATATATAGGTGTGGTTCTTGCTTTGTTATCCGTATATTTAGTCCTGTCATCTCTTTTACTTATCAATACAATAAATCTAACTGGAACAATTCTTATCCTAATCCTTTTCTTGATTTGAGTTCGTAAAACTCCTAATAAGTAATAAATTCAAATTCAAAAGCTTTTATTTGGTCCTTGAGAAGTTATTCATGAAGGAAGAGTAAGAGAGAGTCATGGACTAATGTGGTGCTAGCAAAGAGGCTACACCTAACCAATAGATCAATAATTCATTTTTACCATTTTACCATCACAAGGTTGCTCGATTGGTCATTACCCACACCTCTTTTTGAAGAGTCGTAGGTTCGACTCTTGCTGATGGTATAGTTAAAATCCACATCCTCTATTTATAAAAAAAACTTATGTACTGAAAAACAGTAAAAGTGGGTTACCCAAAATAATTAACACAAAAAGTATTTCAGATCCCCCTCCCAAAAAAACAAATCATTTTCTTAAGGGTTTGTTTGGGGGTGAGGAATTGAAGCCATACATTTTTTTGGGTCACATTAACAACCCATGTGGCTTTAGGAACATTTGACATTTCCATTTGCCAAACCATTCCTTTTACTTTTGGATTAGGAAACATGACCGTCCAAGGAAAAAGTTGATTGAAAAAGGAAGTACATCTATTACTAACAAAAATTACTTTTCTTTTTATTTCAGATTGAAATATTTTTTTCTGTACGAAATTATAGAGAACATGGAAGTCATTTTAAGCGAGTCCATATAGATCATTATTCATATTATACTGGAAAGAAAAACTAAAAAAAGATAGAACATTATTTATCCTTCAAACAACATATGACCATAATATGTGATACAAACAAAAGAACTGGAAGTTAATCAAATCCTAAAATGTTCTTAGACGTTTGTCCAAACCACTCCATTCTCGACTATCCAATGACAAACTTCAATTTGGCCTGGACCAAAACCCAAGAGATTAAAAGCGATGTGGTTTGAATTCCAAGTTGATGTGTCATAGTGACATGCCATGATCGCATGGTTCACTCCCTCCTGTGCATGTATATCAACTGCATATAATTTTACTATACGAATGATATGGCAATAGTATATTTGAAATGGGAATGGCAGACTATGGCACAAGATTGGTGGTTCTGAGAGATTTCCATAGATGAGCTTCACATCTCCAATTGTGGCATTCTCGTAAGATCCTTTGATATTCTCAGTACTCCATATAGATATATGGTGCCCCAATTTATCGATAACAAAATCAATGAGATCCTCAGTAGAAGTCAAACAGGTGCGCTCTTCACCTGGACTGTGGCTTTTCTCACATGTCTCAAGAGTGTCTTGAATATACTCATTCATGCTTGAATTGTCCCTTACATCCAAAAGACTCTTGAGCTCCTTAATCCTTGCAATGGAAAATGGAAATTTTGATGCTAGAAGTCGTGGCAAGAACGATCTATATGATATTGGATCTCTTAGATCAGGGATAGATATAAAACTTCCTTGTTTCACCATTGATTTTCGGAAATACGGTAAACCTCCTTGGCTGGCAACTAAAAGGGGTTTTTCATTTGGAGAATCATATTTCAATTTGCCCCAATTCCACTGGGCTACCGGCGGCATTGCTGTGTCGTTTGTTGTCTTCTTTACTAGCGCATTTGAGGAACAAACAACGTCAGCCAACTTACAGAATGAAAATAGGTGAGAAGCCAATTCATTTTCCTCCAAGAGTTTTATAAAAGTTGTCATTTGATAGACATTTAATGGAGAAGCCTTTGCAACTAACCACTGTGGAGGGTCTGGAAGACCTACATGCTCTTTCCAATAGTGTAAGAAGGCATTTTCACTTCGATAGCCCTACAATTTCATGGGCAAAATTCAAAATAACAATCAAACAAAATGAAAAAACAGCAAACAAGAAGCAACAAAAATTGAATGAATTGATGATTGAAGTGTATCAAATTCTTACACTAAAATATGCCACCAGTTGAAGTCCAAGCAATAAACTGGGATGTATCATGGTGGAGCTAAAACTGATTCTAGAATATGTTGGCTTGTGTGTGCCCCCAATGTGTTGGTACTTGAATTTATACTACAAAGATCTTAAACCAACCAATAAAAGAGGGGACTAAATGCATTATTAAAGGTGAAAAATTCTCTGGCTGTGATTACCAGGTGGGAGGGAGAAATATTTGCTCCTATCCTGGTTGTAAGAATATGTTCCTGCTACATAGGCTTGCATTCATTTTCCAGTGTCTGGTATCATTTATATTTTATTTGTTATCTATTTTTGAGGAAACATTTTTTTCTTGGGTATGAAGTTCATCTGCGACAACTTACGGATCCTCCGTTATGACTTTACATAGTTTCTTTTGTATATAATTTAAGTATAAGACAGGCTTTGCCACTGACCTAATTGACTAGATTTTTTATTTTTTTTTTCCGTCCAAAAGTAAGCTTATATAAAACTCTCCAGCTGAAGTTGAAGATCCCTGGAGGCAATAAAAGAGTTCTTTAACATGAAATACGAGGGGCAATTCTACCAAATTCTAGAGATATTAAACTTTCTAGCCCAATGAGCAATGAAATCTGCATAAGTGACTAGATGTTTCTAGTACGACCATCTGTACCATGCATACACATTTGGTGGGAACCAGCCCCCTGGGGATGTTAGGACTCCATTCATCATCTCATATCACATCCACTAGGGGTTTTGCAAATTCGTCCCCAAAAATAGGGTTGAACTTTCTGATGTAGGGATTGCATGGTTTGCACCCTCTTAAGCTTGATGATTGTTCCCTGGCTCCTCTGTCAATTGTGGATTGTAAATTTCATTTTATGGGGTCTGTAGATTAGGGTTCTCACTGTAATCTCTTGTATACAAGATAATCATGCAGAGGACCCCAAAAAAAACACCATTCATCAGGTTATGTAGTTTTATGTGTTGGATGGATGGTTTATGGTTTTCAATCAGGTCAGTTTTTCAATCTGAGCTCACTCTTATCTGCATAAAAACTTATTATTTTCTGTAGTTGAGGTTGCAAGTTTTTTAGTGCTACTCATCTACCTAAAAATTCATTTGATCAGCTTCTCTATTTGTGGACCTCCTTTTATTCCTAACTTATTTGGATTTTTATTTGCGGCAGCAGCCAGCTGGATCCGATTTTGCCACATCATCAATATATGATCGGATGCCTGAGATTCAACTACTGAGGACTTATCTGTAAATATATTTTTCTTTTTTTACATTTTAATGGTTTAAATTTTATTAATTTTCAAGCTCAAGTCCTCGTTTCCCTGAATGCACCAAACCCTTAGAGCAGTCGAACTCCAGAAATGGTGAAGATCGTGAAGAACTCAGAGAAAAATTAATAAAATTTAAACCCTTAAAATGTAAAAAAAGGAAAAATATATTTACAGATAAGTCATCATCAGTTGAATCTCAGCCATCCGATCATATATTGATGATGTGGAAAAATCGGATCCAGCTGGCTGCTGCCGCAAATAAAAATCCAACTTATTTGCTCCTTGCAAAAATGGCAGGTGATAAGTGACCCGCCATTTCATGTTTAGAATTTCTCATTAGTATGACAAATAAAATCTGATCTTAAGAAGCCCATGTCTTCTTGGTGGTTATGAATTTTTTCTTCATAAACTTGGTGGTTATGATTACACATGTTTAAGTAAGTAACAATTAAATGATCATCTATTAACTCTATAACCATCAATTGTTTTTTATTTAAATTAAAGTATTTCATATGCGTTTCGATCATTCCCATTCAATCCCACACTCATTGACATGTACCTATGATGCAATAAGACACAAATCAAGACGTTTCTTAAAATCACCAGACCAATGTATTATCAATATGCAGTACTTCAAAACTTGGTCACAAGCTCTGTGACAAAATCCACCAGGGGAGGGCATGTAAAAAACTCTATAAAGTAATTCACTTTGAAATCCTAGGAAGTAAGCCCCTTCTCTTTTGACAATCTGAGTTATGAAAGTTGCCCAGAAAAAGATGTCATCAAGATACCATTAACATCCAAAGCATGAAAACATGATTAACCAACTATTAAGAGTTCTCAACCTCCCAACCCAAAAGCTCCTGAGGGGGGATTATGTGCATTAGACCAAGTGAATTCAAACGGAGAAATAATGACAACTCATGCAAGAGAGGCAAATGTAGGATATATGTTTGTACAATCAGAGATAGTTAGTACCTTCAGGTCCTCCTTTGAAAACAAACAGAATTGAAAACCAGTAAAACAATTTATGAACAATATGAACTTTAGCATTAAATCTGGTATAGTTTCTTCACATCCTCACCGGTCCAAAAGAAAGCATCAACAAGAATCACTTCAAAAGCTTTGAAGAAAAAAGTCTGTCATCGTATTGGATAAAGTGAAAAAGACTTTATTTAGGACAATGGCAACTGCAACCAAAAACAGTTTGGGGCAAACTGGCAAAGTGACCAACACACCACTCAATTTGATGCTTATGCACACACTCCTCATGATCACAGCTATTGTGATTTAATGTATATACGTATTCAAAAATGCACCATGATGAATATACCTGACCAATTGGCTTCCTCCCAGCAGCATGAGTTATTGTCTGAGCTCTTCCTTTCTTTGTTCTAGGAATTCCAAATAGATGTTTCACATCCATGCCTGGAGAACATGTAGGAATTCATCTGCCATCAAACACAATGAGAAACCGTAGGCATATGCATGTGAATTATGCAATAAATTGCAAACCATGATTTAGTACTGAATATTCCTCTCACCAACATGTTAGGACTTCTCACTAAAACTACAGGATAGCTACCCTACCTACTCCTAGGACAGAATACTCAATCAGTGTGGACATGCTCTCTTTTTTTTTTGGGGGGGGGGGAGTAAAGAGAAGGGGTCACTTGAATCAAGCTGGATCCCTGTCACAAGTACAACAGAACTATTGCTTTTACATCATCAGCTATGATATCACACAAGCTGGATCTTCTTTTTCTCGTGGGCATATTGTATTGCTGGATAAAAGTACTTTCAAGCATCAGTTGCCACTTGATAATACAGAGTTGCATGTTGCCCATGCCGATATTCTTCCAAGCTTTTGAAGACCTGCAAAGAGTTCTCCCCCCCCCCCCCCCCAACATAACTTTCTGTGCTAGAATCCCGTCTTTCCTCTTATCTATCTCCTTCTATCCCTAACTTCCCAACAAGACAGCAAAATTATTTGTTTGATATTCCGACGTTGCGCCAAGGAGGAATATCGGATTCTGAAGCATCAAAGAAGGCTACATCTCAGAGAACTAATCCCAGAATTCGGTCTCATCAGTAGCATTCCAAGTTTCTTGAAAGCTAGCAACTATGCAAAACGAGTTGGCACTGCTGCTCCCTTGTATCTGGCCACAGTTTTTAAATGCTTTACAGCAGTAATAGAATTGGATGGAAATGCAACTAGAATAACAAAAAGATGAAGATTATTTCAAAGCACATTCAATTGGCAATAAGGAATGATGAGTAGTTAAGCACTTTGCTTGGATCTGTTCATCAAAAGCATATCTATTTAGTAACAGTGAACTTGAACAGAGAAGTTTGAACAATAAACTACCTAACAATAAATAAAGCATATAAAAAGTAACAATTAGAGTCACCACTTTCCAACAAGACCCCACAGACCCAACCATTTTGGGAATACTGTAAGAAATTACGGCACTCATGTCAGTTAAGGATCCTCACAAACTGAGTTATTCACAAAGTGACTACGAGAAAACCATAAAAAGAATCTTCAGTAAAAAGAAGCACTCAAGGAATAGATTTCAACCCAATTGTTTCCGACTTCTAACTGTGGCAATCAAGTTCATCTCTTCATCTTCTGTCCATGCTTCTTTCTACAGAAAAATCATTTGATTCATAATATGATTAGACCCGGTGATTGATTCTAAAACATTATTCGTTAGAAGAACATGCAGTTGCTATGAAATGGAGACGGCCAACATATTGGGACCAATCCGTCTTTGTATTGCACACCAATCATGATTAGGTCATTTGCTTCACCAAGATGATGACATGAAGATGCAAGAAACATAGAAAAATTGAACGACAAAAGAAAATAAAGAACAGTTCTATCCACTTACTTGAGTAGGGAACTCTTAAATTCCAAATTCAGATTTTGGCCTTCCAAACCATACCCAACATCACAATACAAAGAAGCCGAAAAGAGGAAGCTCAAGAGTTCAGGGTCTTGAAATATGTCATGTATTTCTCAGCAGCACTTTCATCCATGAAGGTGAAATCTTCTTGTGTTTCTTGAACGTCTCTTGCAACTTTCTCCATGCCTTCATCTTTTACATCCATGAAGGTGAAATCTTCTTGTGTTTCTTGAACGTCTCTTGCAACTTTCTCCATGCCTTCGTCTTTTACATTACAAGTTCTTACACTACATGTATTCTCAGCAGCACTTTCGTCCATGAAGGTGAAATCTTCTTGTGTTTCTTGAACGTTTCTTGCAACTTTCTCCATGCCTTCGTCTTTTACATTACAAGTTCTTACACTACATTTACTAAACAGAACATTTCTATTACTTCAGTAGGGAACTCTTAACTTACAAATTCAGATTTCGGCCTTAAAAACCATATCCAATATCACAATACGATGAAGGCAAAAAGAGGAAGCTCAAGAGTTCAGGATCTTGAAATATGTCGTATTTCTCAGCAGCACTTTCATCCATGAAGGAGAAATCTTCCCGTGTTTCTTGAACAGCTCTTGCAACTTTCTCCATGCCTTCGTCTTATACATTACAAATTCTTACACTACATTTACTGAACAGAACAGTTCTATTCACTTACTTAAATAGGGAACTCTATAAATTCCAAATTCGGATTTTGGCCTTCCAAACCATACCTGATATCGCAATACGATGAAGGCGAAAAGTGGAAGCTCAAGAGTTCAGGGTTTTGAAATATGTCATGTATTTCTCAGCAGCACTTCCATCCATGAAGGTGTAATCTTTTTGTGTTTCTTGAATGTCTCTTGCAACTTTCTCCACACCTTCGTCTTTTACATTACAAGTTCTTCTAATACACTCTAGCAACAGACTACTTGGATCGCCGTAATCTGCCTTTCAAGTCTGTGTTTCATGGCATGGTTTTTGATGCAGTTTTCAGGTCTACCTGAGATCCTCCTAGAGATTTCAACCCACCAGTTTCCGACTTCTGAGTGCACCGCAATCAAGTTCATCTCTTTAGCTCTGTCCATGCTTCTATCTGCAGGATAACCATTTGATACATAATAAGACCAGACCCTGTGATTGATCCTAAAACATTATTCATCAGAAGAACATGCAGTGGCTATGAAATGGAGACAACCTTGACAGTGGGGACAAGAGATAGAAACTTCCTGAACTGAAAAGAGAAACTACTAATCTGGTAATGACAATAGATTGTTATAAGAAATAGAAACTACAAGGCTGTTTAATTCAGCCACATGCATGAACAACTTCGGTAGAAATCAGTACAAACTAAAATAGAAACCAAACTAAGCTATTAAGTTTCCCAAGAATAAAACCTAAAGGTAGTCTGAATCTTGAGCCCAGAGATACTCTGTTAATATACCCACTAAGCTAAATATGGCATTGTGAGACTGTTTATGTGAACAGTGAGGTGAAAATGTTTTGGCATCTTTTGTTAATGTTTTGTCCTCTAAAATAGTCCAAGGCGACTGGTCAAAACTGTGGAGACAGGGGAACCAGCTGGCTTGTTCATGCTGGCCTCCAAAGCTGGTCAAAACTGTGGAGCAAGGGGACATTCTAGTTGGATCGGCTGGTTTGTTCAAGCTGGCCTCCAAAGCTGATTCAAAACTGCTCCTAGCTGGCTCACTCCTTGGCTAGTTTCAATCTGTCCACATTCTATATAAGTAACATCAAGTTGATGATTACTATAGGTTCTTGGTGAGTAACGTCCAAGATCTAGCTATGGCTATGGATTCAGCCTACGTTTTTTTATCAAATCCAAATCTGCATTCCAAGACAAGAATCTACAGTAGGTAAGCTTTAAAGCCAGCCCTTCCCCCCCCCCCCCCCAAAGTTATTTTGCCCACTGAGTTGGTTCTGTGTCAAGAACTTGGTTAACAGACCGTCGATCAATTAAGGCTACATCAAGCCATGTAAAGCAAAGAGATCAATTTGACAGGTCTACCTATTTTTGCTCTAATCAGATAAACTTAGGCTTCCCCAATGATCTACAGATGCATAGTATCTCCAATACATGTCTATTATGTACAATGAGTGATGTGAACGCAAAGACCCCCCCCAAAACTGAAACTACAAGTGGGACCCCCAAGGTGGCTCCAAGAAGCCACCCTAAGCTGGACGAACCCCTTTTGAGGGGTATTTGGGGCAATTTAGCCCTTATTTTTATTCTGGAATTAATTCTAGAAACTCAGAATTTTAGTCGAGTCCAATTTTGCAATTTGAACTAGGTTTGGTCTTGTTCGGAGAGTTTTATTTGGAGTTAAAGTTGTTTTGAATGAGTCCCAAGTGAGTAGGAATTAGTTGAGATAAAATTCCTTATCTCATCTGTTAGAAGTTGCTTTATTATTTAGAGTCCACTCCAAGATGTAATTGGATCCTTATCTATGGAGTCGTCCAAAGTTGAGTCAACGTCTTTTATTCTCAGGCTATACATAGCATCTTCATGTAATGTTGTTTTCAGATTGGATCGACTAATGAATTGAGTGTTACTGCCAAGGGGTGAGAGTTTCCTTTGAGGGGGACCCTGCAGTTGTCTAAGAGCTACTTTGTTCAAGCTTTAGCATTCAGTTCTGCAATTCCAGCAAATAATTTCAAGTCATCAAGCTTTCTACTAGCAGCCATTGTTCAGCCCCAGCAGTCACAAGTAAGTTCACAGCATCCCCCACCCTTCCCCTTCCTTGCGCATGCCCTAGAACCCCTCCCCTCTTCCACCATAGATATCCCAGCCCCTCTCCTCTAGCCTAGGCCTAGAACAACCCCTAACCCATTGCATACACCTTCTACTCCTTCCCCTTCAATTACAAAAGGCCCTAAGCCTCCCCCCCCCCCCCAAAAAAAAAAAAAGGTCATTTGTGGTGTCTCCCTTTCCCCCTCTTCCTCACAGGAGCCCTATCCTAGTCCTACTAGAAAACCCTTAATCCCAGCCCGTTTCACTTCAATTAGGATCGCATGAACCCTAGGAACAACTCCTGCTGTTAAATTAGCCCTACCTCCATAAGTTTAGAAAAACCTGTAGTTTATCTTCTTCCTTGAGATTCTGCAGAATTTTAATACTTTTGAAATCTGACTTTATCTCAAGTTCTGAACCTATAACAAATTCTAGACAAATCCCCTCAGTTCTGAAACTGCAGAACAGCAGCTCCAGTAGCTCTGAACTGCAGTTGCAGCAAAGATTCCCCCATCCCTTACCCTAGCCAAGTCAACCATAACCCTAACTTTGACTTTAGAATTCAAATTTCAAATCTGGAATTTAGTTTTCAGGAGAATACAAGTCTGAAACAGCAAGCCCTAGAGTACCCAAAACCCTTCCCTTCTTGCTGGATCTTCCCGGGCAAAACCTAAGTCTATGGATATTACTAAATACCCCCAACCCTAGACCTGGTTTACATCACCGAGAGAAATAACAAAACGATTAAGGACACTGGGGTTTCAAAATGTTCAATGGGTGAAACTGAGAGCAAGAACAGTAGGGTTACAGGAGAAGCCACAGGAATTGAGCATGCGAGGGAAAGAAGATATGCAGGAATGCAAATAATGCTTGTCAATTGTACATCAATTGGCCTTCAAACTGAGTGTAAAGCTGACCCATAAATACGATTATTTAATTCCACTTTTCCTGTTTATATTCTGCCAAAAGATGGTGATATCCCAGTCATGGAAGGTGAATATAGCTGTGGGTCTCAATTATTTGAAAGTTTATGCATTAAATTTCACCAATATGGCCTGTCCAATCACAATTCCAAAACCACTGAGACCAAAAACAAAACGAACCTTTTTTTCTTTTTTTGATGTTTTTTTTGGGGGGGGGTGTTTGGTATCTATTAGATGTACAAAATCATGTAACTGGTGTTGGGCTGTTTTTTTTTATGTTGATAAATAAGCACATCACTACTTTCTGCTTATAGAGTTATATAACTTCATCTCAATTTTCAACAAATAGAGAAAAAAAATCTGTGTAATCTACTTAAAAAATATTAACTGCACGTGACAAAATAGACAAACCTTTAAATCCCCTGGTAAATCGTTCATCCGATATGTGTCTACATCCTCAATGTCATTGATTATCTGAAATGGAATGCTGATCATAACTTCATTGCATGAACCACTAAATTATTAGGTTGAACAATGATATATAAGATAAGAAAGGCAATACCTTGAAATTATTAGGCAAGAGAGGAGATTGTTATATGGTTTCTCTCCATATAAATAATAACTATGATGCACCAATTAAAAGAAGGGTTTGGTTGCATAGGTATCTGACCATACATCATCTGCAAGAGAACAATAATAGGTAACCAATACAACATAAAATCAAAAACATAATATTAGAGGGTAACTCATTCTAAGAATTAATATCCAATTCTGAACCTTTTAAATCATGTACAATTGTTGCCACCACCATCCTTCAAGAAGGATACCTACATAGATGTGGTTTCCAATTTGGCAGCCAATCCTTAAATGAAAAACACAACATTGGATTCCAAGTTTGCAACTTCAATTGTCGGATAAGGGTCGAACCAGATGCTAATACATGAAGCTCAGAAAAAGTTCCAGAGGACAAAACTGTTGAGCATCAACAAGGATACTCAGCCCCTTTAATGGAGCCTTCTTACATGCAGCCTTCTTTAGTACATATTCATTTATGATATTATTGCCTTGTAATATTCATGTTAAAGAGAAACTTAGGCAAGACAACAACAAAAAACAACAATAACCACAATCATATGTATAGTGTACGACCAATCCCACCTTGTAGTCTTCATGTTAGAAGAGAAACATGAGTAAGCCAACAACAAACTACAATCACAAGTTTTACCAACTAAATGAGGGGACCTAAAATGCATAGGAGGCCAAGACAATACTAGAAATGGATAAGACAAAATGCAAAAATGGAAAAGGAAACCAAATCAGCAAACTACTATAAGGTTCTAAATTACACATTCAAATTAGTCTAACAAGTTGTGTAAAGGAAATAGGAGTCCATTCTAGATCCATCAGAAAAATAAGGCAATATCTATTTCTTTTCCTTTACTTATAAGGATAGACCACCTAAAGAACTCCAGTAAGCTAAATTACTTAATAGCTAACACTAACATGCTGTCTTTCCTCCCCTCCCCCCCCCCCCCCAAAAAAAAAAAAAAAAAAAAAGAAAGAAGAATGCTTTAACAAAGTAAGATTTGCTGAGCAACAGTTAAAAAGGTTTATCCATCATTACAAGTAGTATCCCAAGGGAGGAAATTTGTACTTTGGAGGGGGCAGTGATGTGAACCTCGCCAAAGAATACGAGACCCGACGATCAATAAAGGACCCCAAGACCCTTTTTCAAAGGATTTGGATGTAAGACCTCAACCCTTCGCTTATAATTAAGCAAGAACCTCAGTATGTAAAGTCGCCATAATCAGTTGTGGAAGGCTAATTGATAAGTCTTGATTTGAACGCCACGAAAATCCGATAAATTCAACAAGTTTGGTCAAGAACCAAAAAGAATATAAACTCTCAGATTTGTATTAAAATTGTTGTGTCGTTTTGAGAATTCCAAGTATATTATATAGGCTGATAGCTAGGAAGATAGGAAAGAAAACCTTACCAAAAAAAGAAAAAACATGATCTACAAGAGAAAGGGAAGTAGAAATTACATAAAGGGAAATACCAAATAAAGGAAGAGACAAACAACAACTAATTGCCATATTTTGGGAAGTCAACCATAGCCAATATATCCTTCCACAACTGATTGTGGCGTCTACACATATTAAGGGTTTGCTTAATTATAAGCATCAGGTCGAGGTCTCACATCCAAATCCTTTGAAGAACGGTCTTGGGGTCCTTAATTGATCATCGGGTCTCATATTCTTTGGCGAGGTTCGCATCAAACAGTGAGAATTAAATGAAGGTAACAGATTGCCAATTGGAAGGGGGGGAAAAGAGAAAAGGAAAGCATCAAGAAAGAAAAAAGGAGAACCCAGTGCATATTATGGGGTCATTATGCACACAGCCTAATCCTTACCTTAGTATAAAGGTTGTATCTAGACTTGAACCCATGACTACTTGGTTAGATTGAAGTAATCTTACCATTGCAACGAGGCCAGCCATCCTCTTACATCCCTAGCCAAAATAAATATATCCATTCACAATCCTAATAAGGATCATTTGGGTTTATTTTTGTTAAAAACCAATTAGGAGAGAGAGCGTTAAAAGAAACAACAAAATTAAGTTGAGTAATCATGTGTTGATGTTGCTAAAGCTTGTACATGGAGAAAGACTAAAGAAGATAAGCCAAACTCAAAGCTCCAAATAAGGAGCTGCAATAGAGCCACAATGGAGGTTGGAGAGCCTCTCCCAGCAAGCTGTCCTCTTTATATTCGACGGCAGTAGACGTAGACACACCCTCCCCTCACAAGAATTTTTTTATTAGGTCATAATATTAATTACTAAAACAGTATCGACAAAGAAAATGGTCATCGGTACAGTACGGCCATGTTTAAATGGAAAAAAACATGGGGATGGTCAAAATATGGTTGAACTTCCCAAGAATATAGGGAGTGAATAAAAACTAAACACTAAAAACCGAAAACTGTTGGCGAGAAGTCAGACGGTTGCCAATGGAGAGTTAGTGTAGTGGTTGTGAACTTCACCTCTCCTCTGAGAGGTTGTGGGTTAAACCCTTGCCAGTGGCATATGTAGCATCCCATCCCCAATTTCCCTATATAAAGCGCTTTTGTTACCAAAAAAAAGAAGAGAGAAATCAGACGGTAGATTCAAACAACAGGGGACCAACAAAGGCAAAATACACACATAAACTGGGTAATAACATAGATTCCTGCACCCACAGTTTAAAACAACAATAAGTGCCAAAACAAATGAGATATTATCCACATTTCCAGTACATGGAACAACATGCAACCTAGCCCCCCTCTCACGGACAAAGAAAAATTAATACAAGAAGCACATTTTTAACTTTGCATTACCAATCAAAACTAGAGAAGATCAAGAAAAATGGCCGCAGGTCGCTATAATCCAAAAATTGATGGAACCTTTGTACGCAGAGACCGAAGTACGCTTACAGTTGTTTAATAAAATTTAATATTATTAAAAATTACAAAGTTCAGAAATGCGTGGTTTTGGATTTTCAATTTCAGATATTTTCGGTTTTTGCTTATCAATTGGCCAAAGAAAGAGAAACATGCACCATGTTCAATGAGCTATACAAAGCTAAAAAGATGAGTATGATAATGCATCGAAGAAAAACCGTCATCTATAACGGAAGTGGGAACTACAAACCTGCAGGTACCCGTATCTGTGTAGCCACACGCAGAGGGAGAGGCCTTTGAGAATTTAACAAATTTCCAGCAGACGACTACAGCTCGAAGGAATCCTAAACCTGGAAGTATTAAACCGATTGCTGCTGCTCGTAGGTAATCTGGAACCGGAAGAAGCCTTACCGCAGCTGACGCTCTGGCAGCGGGGAGAGCCGCGAGATAATCTGGAACCCAAAGAAGCCTTACCGCAGCTGCTCTGGCCTTTGCACCGGGCGTCACGCTCTGGCAGCGGGCGAGAGCCGCGAGAGCCGCGAGACCACAGCCACGGCTGCTTTAGAGTGGTTGTGTGGGGGAACAAAAGGTTGAGAAGTAAGCGTAGTTTGGATTTGGATTTATTTATTTAGAGTTTCCAGACATAATTCATTTCAAGGGTATTATTTATTAATGATGGAGGCAAAATTACCATTATACCCTTAATATAAAAATTGAAATTGCAATTGTACCTTTACCCATATTATTCAAACATTTTAATTATATCCCCACACCCAATTCTCAAAGAGCTATAAGTGGGGGAAGGAATTTAGTTCATCCATTTGTTTCCTTCACCTTGCTGGAAATCACTCTCCCTGCCGCCATAAACCATCCACCTCACATAAAAATTAAAAAAATAGACACAAAACACCATTATTGGCCTTGCAAAAACCTCTTACAAACACAACCTATAGATTTTTGTTAGTTTTGGTGATTTATAAGGGGGTGGGATGTCAAGAGATTTAGAGATCTAGGTAGGGGAAGGGATGTTACGAACGATGGCAATTAGGATCCGTGCTTCATTAATTGCATTAATTTATGAGAAGTGCCTCGAGCTTTCAAGCCAATCAAAGCAAGTCCAAACTGGTGGTGATGTCATTAATTTGATTAGTGTTGATGTAGAAAGGATTGCCATCTTCAGTTGGTACTTGCACGCCATATGGGGGGGGTGCATTTGTACAGATTGCTCTAGCATTGTTAATTTTGTATAAGAACGTTGGGATGGCTTCACTTGTAGCCTTCGTTGTCACAATGATTTTGATGTTGATCAATATTCCGCTGGGAAAATTGAAAGAGAAGTTTCAAGGGGAATTGATGGACTCAAAGGATGAAGATGACATCTGAGGCTCTAAGGAACATGAAGATTCTTAAGCTTCATACTTGGGAGATGAAGTTCTTAGATAAAATAATTGAGTTCAGAAACTTTGAAACAGGATGGTTAAAAAAGTTACTTTACACATCGGCTATGAGTACCTTTATCTATATATATGCTCCTCTATTTGTGTCTATGGTTACTTTGGATTTTTTGTGTTTTAGGAATTCCTTTAGAGTCAGGTAAGGTTTTATCTACTATTGCAACATTAGAAATATTACAAGGGCCCATTTACACTCTCCCATAGACAATCTCTGTGGTCGTTCAAGCTAAAGTTTCCCTTGATAGGATATTGTCATCCCTTTGTCTTGATGATACTGATTTGAATAATGTAAAGAAGCTTCCAAGTGACGGTGTTGAGGTTGCAGTATAGATAGTTACTGAAATAGTTCCTTTGCACGAGTAAGAAACCGATGTATTTTTACTGGTCGCCCTCGATCCATATATAAGTTCTTTTGAATTTCTTGTATCCTTTTTAGTGGATTAGCATCTCGAGGTCTTGTGATGGGCATAAAGAAATCGTCTTGGTAGCAACCACCATGAACAAGGGTTAAGGAGAATTTCTCATGGGACATTCACAATGCAGATCTGACATTAAAAGATTTTAATATCCGAGTGTACCATGGTATGAGAGTGATTGTTTGAGGGTCTATTGGTTCAGGCAAGTCAAGTCTACTTTCATACATATTGGGAGAAATGTTGAAAGTGTCTGGAAGCATTAGCGTGAATGGAATAATTGCACAATCACCTTAGATACAAAGTAGGAAGATTGTAGACAATATATTGTTTGGTAAGGAGATGGACAAGAAAATATATGAAATGATTCTTGAAGCATGTTCATTGAAGCAAGACCTAGAATTTTGTGCTTTTGGGGACTAAACTATTATTAGGGGATAGAGGGATTAATGTAAGTGGTGGCCAGAAACAAAGAATCCAAATTGCACATGTTGATATTTATCTACTTAATGATCTCTTTAGAGCAGTGGACGCTCATACATGGGCTCATTTATTTAAGGTAATAAATTTTGACATATCTTCATAGCTTTCATTGCTAAATTTTTTTTTTTTTTTTTTTTTTTTTTTTTCTTAAAAACACATTTTTTTTAAAAAAAAAAACAAAAACAAAAAACAGTTCTAAAAATAATAAAATTGTTATAAATAATATTTATTATGGATGTCCATTACCCCAAAGAGATTGTACTTCCAATTGAAGATCTCAATTACCTCAGGATGCAATATTGGTGAAGATCACAACCATCTCATTACACAATATTGGCAGTCAATATTTCCATTCTATGCACCTTCTATCTTGGGCGACAATCTATGTTTCCATATCAAGAATATCTTATTGTGTGCAAGAATCATATATTGTATTTCCATATCAGAGTAGATGCTCCTTCTACTATAAATATGTAATGCACTCAACTGAATGAATAAGTTCTGATTGAACTCATCTTGTCTTTCTTCTTTGTATCTAATATATTTTCTCTTTATTTTATAACACGTTATCAGCACGATTCCGCTCGAAGAACGAATCCGCTCGAAGTATTGCGTTTTGAGAAGAAAGACAGCAGACTATGTATCATTATGTTTTCTATTCCAAAGTGAAAAGAATGATTGACCTCCTCGCACGTTTTGTAAACAATGGAGTTTACCTTGTCCATCTTGAAATGTAAGTGCATCATGATAAAAAGGTATGTGTTTTATTGAATCTAAGAATCAATCAAATAATAAGATATTATGTTGCTTTAACAATTGTGGTTTTATTTATTGTATATAGTGGTTGCTAGCTTTGCACCACAAATATTGTTAAATGCATCTGAAGTTGCAAGATTTGAAATTGTAAATGAATACGGTTTCTGAGGCGCTCATGAAGTTGCAAGATTTGAAAGCGTAAATAAGTACGATTCTGAGATGCACTTGAAGGTGCAAGATTTGAAAGCGTAAATGAATACGATTCTGCAAGATGCACATGAAATTGCAAGATTTGAAACGTAAATAAATAAATACGGTTCTGTAGTTTTTTAAATTAATTCTCTTTTGAAATTATAAGGAGAAAATATTATTCATGAAAATATCCCAGCAAATTTTCAAGTTTCAGATTTTTTTGTTACAATAGTAATATTGTAAAATGAGTTTTAAGAAATACTTTGAATGATATCATGCCTATTTGTGGCTGAGTAAAATAATGGATTATTAATGAAAAGTCATGAAGCTCGTCTTATTGGTTCTGTTCCATTCCCTGAAGTGAATGCAACAATTCATGATATGCCTGAAAGAAGGCAAGATTAAAATTATGGTCATGACTGTGGAAGAGGATGAGACAAAAGACGGAATAATTACCGTCATTATTATGGAAATAAATAAGAGAATAATAAGGATTCTCAATATAACAATTCAAGGAGTGAATATAATATTTGTTACCAATGTAGTATGAAAGCCATTAGACATGTATCTGTCATACTCCACAATATTTAATTAAGCTTTGTCGAGCCT
The DNA here is from genome assembly GCF_041222555.1 of Hakea prostrata. Taxonomy (NCBI): domain Eukaryota; kingdom Viridiplantae; phylum Streptophyta; class Magnoliopsida; order Proteales; family Proteaceae; genus Hakea; species Hakea prostrata. The sequence continues at coordinate 28,264,289 of NC_142602.1, forward strand.
TAATTAAAGAAATAAAAATAATGTGGAGATAAATTAGATTTTCCAAAATCATGATACTTGAGCAATTTTTGCCTATAAAAGGAATGATTTTGATGGCCTCACAGATACTACATATCTAGATGCTGCAAACTTCTTTGAAGATAATAGTTGAAGATTTGATTATGTAATTATTTTCTTTTCAAATTTCATCTCATATGTTAGTTTATCTTAAATTTAATATTTTTCTCCTATAATTTGTTTTTATTGACTTTCTATATATTTTTTAATATATTTTGTTTCATTTTGATGAAGAATGTGAATATTCTCTTATATGCTGTGACGCATATTATACTGAGAGAAAAATATACATATTTCTCTTATTTGATGATGCGGAAGCCAATGTTCATATAAAATCGATAGTACAACATTGATTGGAAGCTCCGGAAAAGCTAATCTATTATTATCTGGGAGATAAAATTGGTTATAAATAATTCATTATTTTGTAGTAAGTCTCAAAGAAACTTATTAAGTTTCAAAGCTATTTGCCAAAATTATTATCAGATTGAGACTACAAATAATGGTATAAGTAAATATCTATACAAAGTTATTAGATATTTCTTCCAATTTGTACTACACGAATATCGCATGGTTGAAACACATGCTTGGGTAAATCAAATGAACATTGATTCCAATAATTTTATTATTTGGCATGACCGGTTGGACCATACCGGATCAAGTATGATGCGAAAAATTATTGAAAATTCAATTGTCATCCATTGAAGAACCAGAAGATTCTTCAATTAAGTGAATTTTCTTGTATTATTTGTTCCCAAGAAATATTTATTATTAAATATTCACCAGCTAAAGTTGAGATTGAACATTCTACGTTTTTTAAACGTATAGAGGGTGAAATGTATGGGCCCATTCACCCATCATGTGGACCATTCAGATAATATATGATTTTAATAGATGCATCTATAAAACGGTCACATGTATGTTCATTATGAACTCGCAATTTGGTGTTTGCGAGATTGTTTGCTCAAATAATGAGATTAAGAGCATAATTTATGAATTATAAGATAAAGACAGTTTTGTCTTGATAATGTTTGGTGAATTTATATCTCGGGCTTTATGATTATTGTATAACAAGCGAGATCACAGTTGAATAGCTTTATTACTCATGTTTATATCCAAAATGGTTTGGTAAAATTATTTATTAATTGTCTCCAATTAATTGCTAAACCATTGTTTATGAGAACAAAGCATCATTTGTACGCATCAGGCCAAAAGGTTGTCATAAATTCTCCCTATTACAATTGACTTATGGTCAGAAGCCAAATATTTCTCATCTTAAAATTTTTGGAGGTACGGCTTACGTTCCAATTGCTCCACCACAGCGCACAAAGATGAGTCCCAAAATAAAGTTGGGAATATATGTTGGATATAAATCTCCTTATATAATTCAATATATTGCTAAGGATAGGAGATTTATTTAATGCAATACTTGCTGAGTATTATTTTGATGAATTAGTTTTTCCAACATGAGGGGGAGAGAATAAATAGTTGGAAAAAGAGATTGATTGTATGCATTATCATTATCTCATTAAATCCTGCATGGCGAAACCTTTGTGAACTTGAAGTTCAAAGGATAATGCAATAAATATTATAAATCAAGCGCCAGTTGCTTTGACACTGCTAAGAGTTACTAAATCTCATATTCCAGCTGCAAATGCTCCAATTAGAATTGATGTCCCAGCAGGACAATCTATCAGTGCAAATGAAATTAAATCACGTTTAAAACGTGGAAGATCAATCGGTTCCAAGGATAAAATTCTAGAAAAGGAAAGGAGCAAATGATCAAGATGGTCATAATATGGAGACAATTGATTATGAAGATCCACGAAGACATAACTTTCTATAAAACCCCGAGAAGAGGTTCGGTACCTGAAAAATAATGAAGAGATCTCGATTAATTATGTCATTGCAGGAAAAAGATGGAACCGAGAAGATAAAGTTGTCGACAACATTTTTGCATATTATGTTATTGTTGAAATAATACATCAAGACGAGGATCTTGAATATAAATTTGTTGATGAATATAAATCAAGAAATGATTGGCCAAAATGTAGAGACGCAATTCAAGCAGAATTGAATTCGCTTAAAAATTAAAGTTTTTGGACTTGTAGTCCAACATCTGAAGGTATAAAGCCAGTGGGGTACAATTGAGTTTTCTGCGAAAAATGAAATGAGAAAAAATAATAAAATCGTGATATATAAAGCATGAATTATGGCACAAGAATTTTCGCAGATGCTTGGCATTGATTACATGGAAACATGTTCTCTTGTGGTGGATGCAATTACCTTCAGATATCTTATTAATCTGGCAGTATATGAAAATTTTGACATGCGTCTAATGGATATTATTACAGCCTATTTATATGGCTCACTCGAGTGTGAAATATATATGAAAATCCCTGAAGGATTCAAAATGACTGAAACATATAAAAATTCCTAGGAAGTTTGTTCAATAAGGCTTCAAAGATTATCAAGGCATATATGGTAATCTCCTTAGTGGATATTTACTAAATGAAAAGCACAAAATGATCCAATTTATTACTGTGCCTTTATTAAAGGATATGGATCTAATTTTAGTAAGTATATATGATGATGATTTAAATATCACCGAAACTCCTGAAGAGTTTCCAAAATCAGTAGATTATTTTAAGAAAATTGAAATGAAAATCTTGAAAAGACAATGTTTTGTCTTGATTTGTAAATTGAGCATTTGACGAATGAAATATTCGTTCATCAATCAACTTATATAGAGAATATTTTAAAGAGATTTTATTTGGATAAAATACATCCATTGAGTACCCCAATGGTTGTGAGATCGCTCAATATAAAGAAAGATTCATTTCGACCCCAAGAAAATAGTGGAGAATTTCTTGGTCCTGAAGTACCATATCTTTAAAAAAAATTAATTAATTAAGCGATGCATGTTTTGCGTAGAACCTATAGTTTGTTGTTACATATCATTAAGGGTAAAAATTTATATTAGTGTTATGATTCTTGCATTTATTTTATTTTTAAATTTTCCTAGTAGGAATGTTGGCTGGGAATTTTTTTATTTAAAAACAGTAATTTATGTTACTCACCAAGTTGAGTTTTTACCACCTGCTAACCTTATCCTGGTGAGACTATATCATCTTTGTATATTAATATTAAGTCACTTAATTTGGTTTGAGAATAATTGTTTATCTTTCTTTTATTTGGTAGTTCATAAGAGATGGAAGAATTATTCAAGTAAGAAAGTATGAAGAAGTTCTTAGCTCAAGATCTGATTTATTGAAATTGGTAGGTACACATAAAAAAGCTTTAGTAAACCTGAACTCCATCAAAGATGGGGACATTTTGGATGATTTAACTAATGGTGTGGAAGATGATGATAATATATTATATAGTGATAAGACTACTCAAGATGATGAGAAAGGGGAAACAAAAAATTACAAAATATAAAAGTTGGTTGAATCAGAAGGACAGCTTGTCCAAGAAAAAAAGAGAGAAAATGGTAAAGTTAGTCTTTCAATCTATTGGAAGTATCTTACTACTGTATATAAATGTACCTTTGTACCATTGATTTTATTGGCACAAATTGTTTTTCAGTTTCTCGTGATAGGTAGTAGTTACTAGATGATGTCTACTCCTATTTTAGAGGATGTAAGGCATCATGTTAACGGATCTACGTTTATCTCTGTTTATATTGCTTTAATCTTAGAAAGCTTCATTTGTATGTTTATATGGTCCATACTTGTTATTACCATTGGATATAAGACAACTAATCTCTTTTCAACAAGATGCACAAGTGTATGTTTCATGCCCCTTTGTCATTTTTCAATTCTGCTCCAATTGGAAGAATTTTAGATCGGGTTAGTTGCTTTATTACTTTTGGTCTTCAAATGTACATATTTGGTAACCATGAGAGTTAAAACAATTTTAAATAACTTTAATTGTATGTAAGCATTTATAGACCAAAGTGAAGTCAACTTCTTATTTCAATAATATAATTATTTGGAAGTGCTACAGCAATATCATAAGTTGCATGACATATGTTAATAATATTTATTCCATATAGTGTGAAAAATATAAATGTTTCATAGTAGAAGTGGTAATTGGTATTGTTTTTCTTGAATTTATGAAAAATATTGCATATGAGATGAATTTTTTTATCACATGCATTCATTTAAATTAGATTCTTCTTCCATGTTTGATCTGAGGATTTTAAGCTTGATAGTATCGTACATGTCATTAGCTAAATTCCACTCTAAAGTAAGTAATAAACAATAAATGTTTAATCTCTAATTTAAAGTTTTAGTAAATTACCACAAAGCTATCAATGGAGACAAGTATAAAATAAAAAAAAATGACAGCTTTTGTAATTTTAACTACTTTCTGTATCCATTTTAATCAATATTGTATCTATAAGATACTTGCTTGATTCTTTATCATACAAACTAACTCATTTATTACCATAGGTCAAATAATGGAGTTTTAAATTTCACTATTTAGAACCTTTAAATTAATGCAAAGTTCCATTTCATTAAGAAATGTTTAACTATAACATTTCATTATTTATGCCACTAAATAAGAAATGTTTAACTATAACCTTCCATTTCATTTTTTAAAGAGAAAGAATATTGGTCTTTGTTTTAGATTTATCTGAATTTAGATTTCGATGTCACAAATTTTAGTTATGTATGTTTATTAGTTGCATTTGTTAGGATTTCTCTTTTGTTTCAATGTTGGATTTGTTTAGAATGCCCCTTGCTTCTATCATTGTTGGTCAACCATATTGTATTTTTAAATTGAAAGATAGAGCCTTTTGTTTTAGATTTTGTAGTAATATATTCATTTGTCTCATTATAACAGAATAAGTTAGTATTTATGATAGTCGACTGGCTAGATTTTGATTATTAGTATGCCAGTAATTTTTCCCCACTAACCATTTTGAATCTTTTAATAGTAATGGTGGAATTCAAATGCTTGGGATCATTTTGATGCTTCTTATCCTTTATAGCTTTTACACATGCTTCTTCATAGAATTTAATTTCCAAAGTATGATAAACCTAATAAAATGTGTCTAAAATATAAGTGGAACCCATTTTTCATTGTTGCATTCTTCATTATTAAAACAACCACTAGTAGAGGTATAATTAGAGTTTTCTTTGTTTTTTTTTGAAAATTTTGTTAAAAGATGGATAGATCAAAGCTAGCAAACATTGGCGAGCCCTTAAAAACTAATAATGCTACAATGAGTGGAATACTTTGTGGAACCTAAAGAAAATACTAAGCTCCCCCATTTGAATTGAAGATGATTGATGAAGCTATACTCGATAGCATCAAAGGGCAAAATTGGGGTTATGGATATATGCTTTGTTCAACAATAAAGAGTTTATTAATGAAAAAAATCACTAGCAAAAAGGTTTAAATATCTTTATGGATTGATGGAGTTGAAAAGCTATTGGTGGTGGTGGTTAGAAAGCAACAAATCATATTTTGTAATGGTAGGAGATGCCCCATGGGTGGAGCTCCCTTAAGACCAAGGGGACCATGGCCTTGCCCCCAACTTTTAAAAATTTCATTTTGCCCCTTAAGACTTTTTTAAAATCTTTCTTGAAATATCCCTTTGGCATTCTTTTCATGTGTGAAACATCAGCACTTGGCCCCCCTAGAAAATTTTTTCTAGAAAGGTCATCGTGGTTTTTTAGCATTTTAGATGCTCTTGTTTTTGTAGAAAACTAATATTGATTTTTAATTAATACATGAATAATTATTATTTTTTAAATATTAATGATAAAAATTCTGTAATCATTATTCGGCCCTGATGTTAAATCCTGGTTCTGTCCCTGAGTTGCGTATAGAAGCAGGGACAGGAAACGATGATTATGGTGATAGGAGCAAGGAGCTAGAAGGAGGTGGTAGTAGGATGTTTTATATTTTGGTTTGGATTTGATAGAAATTGAGTTGGGAAGAGGGTATCTACTTGCCATCTCTATAAGGTCAATGATGAATGAAAGGCATATATTTCCTAACTCTATGAGGTTAGGGATGAAGGCATTTGAATTTTAAATGAAAATTGCTAACTAAGATAGTATATTTTCACTTAAATGGATATGGTTATTTTTATAAATAGCAAGATGGATATATTTCATTATCAAATTATGATGAAGAGAGGAAATTATGCATTAAGTCACATACGAGGGAAGGGATCCTTCAAATAGGTCAAGTTATATCAAACGTACTCAAAGTGACACAATTATGCTTTTAATATGCATAAATTATATTTTATATTTATATTTATGAAAATATAAGATTGTGTATTATGTTTGTTTTAGTTTTTTTTTTCATGTGAAAGTCATGCTAAATAGAAGACAATAATTGACAAAAGCCATTAAATCTCAAGTTGCTAATTTATTATGATTTTTCATCCCTAAAAGCTTAAAAGATATCAATAAAGAAATTTAAATTATTTTAAAATAATAACCAATTTTTATCACCATTTAGCATAGCTATTCCATCCTAAAGCGTTGCATTACTAATCCAAAATTTTTTGGGTTTGGACTTGCTTTAATCAGATTAATTATTGGTAGTTGCTCTACCTTTGGATTGATTATATATCAAGCTTTAGACGCAATTTGCATGTATGATCTTCTATATTTTCACTTTTAACTAAATATATTTTTTAATTGTTTAATTGCAATAGCATTGATGCATTTTAACTAATTAAGGCTCACATTTAATAAATGAATTTATGGTAATTTGGACAATTCATCTGACAAACTTTGAACCTTAATAAAATAATCATGTGACATATTTAGGTAGCAAGAGAAGCCTATTATTGATCACCTAATATTTCCGACCCCCTGCTCAACCATAAAAAATGAAATAAACAAAGCAAAGTCAATATTAGTGTTCCTCCACAAAATTAGTATGTATTATTTAGTGAATAAACGTCTATATGTTTGTACTTCCTTTATTGTTTTATTTTGTTATTATTGTTTAGTTTTTAATTCATTTTTCTCCTCCATTTATCTTTCTTTACTTAATGAAGTATGACCTTCACATTATGATAAGTATGCAAATACATTGCATTTGGTTCAAATGTAGTTTCCAAATAACACAAATTTGCAGCTTTTTTGCTAAATTGCACATTGATGTGCTTTTAGATATTTTGGAATAGTATTATAGAGTCCATTATCATTTGAAACTTTTCAATTATACAAAAAATGGACATGTATAAAATTGAATTTTGGTTTAATTTGAATTTGATAAAATTGTGAAAAATTGAATACTAAAGAGAAACATTTGTCATGAAATTAAAGATGCAATAAGGTCATATTTCACAAACTTTTAGTAGTTATAGGACAAAAGTCTTAAAGATACAATCAACATATTAGTTTTGTATATAATTGAATCGATGTTTAATAAGATAAAAAATACTAATTGATTGAAGAGAATAGTTGAATGAAGTAGATATTACCAAACATTGTTCTACGATTTCTTTAATGTTAATTTCCTAGTTTAGAGGAGTAATCTAACCTTGCTTGAGGGAATCAAAACATCTAGGATACACTTAAGAAAATCATAGGTGAAGGACATCTAGCTTACGCTAATGAACACAAATTGAGTTGGATGAAAAGCAAATATCTATGTGGTCATTGCCAATAAATCAAGCCTAGAGGACATTGTTGGGTATTTGTTAGTTAATATATTGTATATAGCTAGGAATGGATATTGCCTTAAGATTTGGATATTATATGTTTGTTCCCCTGCTTTTGTTTTATTTCTTAGTGTTGTTGTATTGACCTTTCTAGGATCCATGTTATTTACCCCTATCAAGTTGCTACAGGGCAACGATGATGCTATTATTTAACTTTTTTTTATAAAAGCTTATATCACTTCTATACATTATTTGTATGATCTAGTTTTTTTTATATTTTACGCAACTTTTGTTTTAACCTTGTGTTGTAGCAATGCTACATATCTACGGCACGAGAACTATCACGATTGGGCAAAGTATGCCAAGCTCCAATTATACAACATTTTATTGAATCGAGTTTAGGTTTAATTACAATTAGGTGCTTTGATCAATAAGAGACATTTATGGAAACAAACTTCAAACTGGTGGATGGGTTTTCTCGGCTCAAATTTCATTTTTCTGGTGCAATTGAATGGTTATGCTTCCGCATGGATATGTTGGCATATATAATATATGCCATTTGTTTGGCTTTTTGATCTCATTATCAAAAGGAGAACTAAGTCCTGGTAAAAAGTTGAACTTGAAATTCCATGAAGTTACCCCTTAAGATAAGTATGATTAACTACTTATATGATAAAACAATGTTGAGTTTAATTGGTTTTCATTCTCTTTTGAAGGTGTTATGGGTTTAATAGTCACATATGGGCTGAATTTCAATTTGCATGGTGTCATTTGGGATATTAGTAGTATTGAAAATAAAATAATATCCATTGAGAGAATATTGTAGTACACTTGCATCAATGGTGAACCCCCTTTGTTGGTCGAAGAAAATATGCCAAGTTCTGATTGACCATCACAAGGAAAAATTAATTTGATTGACCTCCAAATAATCTTCAATCTAGATTCTTCAAGTTGCTATTCCATGCTTTTATTTGTTTCATGGAACGAACAATCTAAAGCCTAGTGTCCTTATATACTTTAGTGTGTAGAATTCAATTGAGTTATATGTTTTTATTATATAATATTTATGTAGGTTTAGTATGCTCCACACCTTCCTCTTGTCTTGCGAGGTATTACATGCACTTTTTCAGAAGAGATGAATATTGGAATTGTTGGTCGAACTGGAAGCGGTAAATCAACTTTGGTACATACTTTCTTTCGCATGCTTGAGCCTACAACTGGTCAGATATGGATAGATAATGTCAATATCTTCAAGATAGGTCATCATGATTTGTGATCAAAGTTAAGTATCATATCTCAAGACCCAATAGTGTTTGAGGGAACGCTAAGAACCAATCTTGACCCACTTGAAGAGTACAGTGATGAACAAATTTGGGAGGTGAGGGTTTTTATTTATTTCTTCAATTGATGAATAAACGTTAATTATTGCCCAATAAAGTATTCTATCTTTTGCTTAATAATGATTTATGCAAATAACGAACATACTGTATTTGTTTGGTTGGGATATGCATCTCTTTATGCAATTGAAAATATTTTTCTTCTTAGTTTCATTACAAACAACAACAACAACAACAACAATAAGCCTCGTCTCAACTAAATGGGGTCTGCTACGTGGATTCTTGTCTTCCAATCAGTTTTGACTGAGGTCATGTTAGATATAAGACATAAGCTATGCATATCATTTCTTACCATTCCTCCTCTTAAAGTTATCTTAGGTTTATCCCTAGCTCTTTTAATTCCTTCAATCTAGATTATATCACTTCTTCGTACATGGGCATTTATAGGTCTCCATTGAACATGACCGTACCACCTCAAACGACTTTCCCAAAGTTTATCACTGTCGGGAGCAACTCTCAGGCCAATCATAATATGATCATTCTTTATCTTATCCTTATTTTTGTTGGTTTTATTATTTACCGTTAATGATCATTCAATATTTAAGAAAGGTTGATTGTTAACATGGATTTTTCTTTTTGTCTTAGGCTTTGGATAGATAATGACTTGGTGATGAAGTTAGAAAGAAGGAAGGGAAACTTAATTTTAGAGGTTTCCCCTCCTTTCAAATTCATTTAATGCTAAAGTTACTTAACATCAATTTTGATTGAAAAGAAAAAAATGAAAATAATATCTTGGACAAGTCATCTATTGTTATATAATGTTTATCACAGTGACTGAAAAATGGAGCAAATTAGAGCATGGGTAAAAAACAACTAGTTTGCTTAGGTAGGGTACTATTCAAGAAGAATAGAGTGTTGATACTTGATGAAGCCACTGCATTAGTGGATACTGCTACTGATTATCTAATTCAACAAATGCTTAAGGAAAACTTCTCGGATTCTATGATCATCACAATCACACATAGAATAACGTCCATCTTTGACATCAATATGGTCCTCCTTCTCGACAATGGTTAGTATATAGTAGCTAGTGAATGGTAGAATTATATATATCTTTGTATTTTGTTCCTCCCCCCCCCCCCCTTTTTTTCTTTCCTTTGTTTAATCAAATCAATATGTTTTCTTGTCATAAGCAAGCCTTATATTGGAGTATGATTCTTCAACTAAATTGCTCAAAAACCAATCCTCATCATTTGCAAAGCTTGTTAATGATTATACTCGAAGGTCGATATCTTAGATTTTTTTTTGTTTTTACAAAGCAATTGGCAAGGGTGGAATTAATATTCAGCGACTTTCCTAATTTGCATTGCTATTGGCATATAGTTCAGGAATAGAGAAAGATTGCCAGATGGTTGGGAGAGGACAATGTATTTATCATTTTACGTGTCTATAAATCTTTAGAGAACTTTTTGTAATCGACTGGCATTGTTAGAATTCAATGACATTTATTGTGTAATATATTATATTATCCTGAAATTTTATGAAAAATAATTAGAATCCAATTTTTTTTTTCTTTAAAAAAGGGGAGAAGGTAATTAATAAGATGTTCAAACTTAAGACCTTAGAGTGAATAGAAGCTTAAGAATAGATGGATTAAGCCAAATGATGAAAGTAGGCTTGGAAAAATATAAATTTGTACAAAGCAAAGTTATAGCTGAAATAAAAGTGAATATATTAATATGTGGGATAATATGTCTTTTAAGGACCCCAAGTGTTCACATATAAAAGACTTTGACATTTTCTTAATATCTAGATAATCAAAGTTATAGTATCCTCTTCCAATGTGTCGAAATTCAATGTCAATCTTGATATACATTCTAAACCTTGCCATAACTTTTTTTCTTTCTTTCTTTAAATGTCATATGTATAGCTTTAACAAAGATAGAAAATCGCTATAGGTAACTTCTACGGTTTTCCTCCTTTTTGTAGAGTTTCTGTATAAATATTCAGCCATATATATACTAGTAAACTTGCACTTGAAAATGCTCATGTAGTCATAAATTAGAGTACAAAAGAGATATTAGACTAGGAGGGTCAATGGGGATTGAAGTGGAAGAAAAAAGGTTTAGCTTAAAAATTGAAAATTTTGAAACACTGAGACCAATTGATGCATAGGACTCAACTATGTAGATTGAGATAGTTGTCGCACCAATTGCAACCATTGAAGCAATCACTCCATGAGGTGTTTTTATTTTATTTTATTTAATCTTTTTAATTTTAATTTAGAATGTACAACATAGATAATGAGTAAAATAATTATGATTCATGGGTTTGATTAGAAGCAATGTATGTTTTAGGAAGTGGATCGTCATATACATTTGAATTTTCAACATTGAGTGCCCTACCACTTGGGTTTGTTTTTTTCTAATTGAGAATATTAGATTTCATTACAACATTGACAAAGTCCAAAGAAGTAATTAACTTCTCCAACACTCATGGTGTTAAAGTTTTAATTAAGAGTTAGTGTGAAATTACCTTTACACACCCTTGCTTGTTATAGATATAAATAAAATTATATTTCTATCCTAAAAATTTTTTTTTTTTAAATCCTTATTTTGTTTTTCCTCGGCCAACTTCTCCTCCTCCGGTTAGCCAAGGATCTAAAATTCAGTACCATTTTTTTAATGCAAACCCTCTGAATGCAATAAAGGAGGGTGATTATGATTGCATGCAACTTGGATAAAATTTAAAATAGACTACATGGGTGGAAGGGGAAATTTCTTTCCCAAGGAGGAAGGATTGAGTTTGTCAGGTTAGTTCGCAATTCTAGCATTCCCATTCATTTCATTCTTTTGAAGTCTACTGCTTGCCAACTTCAATAATTAAACAAGCAGAAAGTAGATGAGAAATTACATATGGACTAGTAATATTGAATCAATCAAGAAAATTATTGTAAAATGGGGAACTATTTGTAGACCTAAAAGAGAAGGAGGACTTAGGGTTAGAAGATTACTGATGTAAATTTTTCTTATTTGTGTCAATTGGCACAGATGGTTAGACATAAAGACTCCAAAATTTCTAGATTCTTAGAGAGGAAGATTGGTGGATTCGATGGGACTATTGAAACATTTTGTACATAATTCCTCTGTTTTTTTGGGGCTTAAGAAGGTGTGAGACTTTGTTAGGGAGAGGGAGCATTGGACCATTGTCAATAGGAAGAAGGTAAATTTCTGGTTGATCAATGGTAGGTCAATTCTCTATTGTTGACTTCCTTGTCCTTGATCAAAGTTTCAATAGATTCTTAAATTTGAAGGTGCCTGATTGTTTAATGCAAGGAAAATCGGTGCTGCTAGAAGGGTTTTCAGAAGGTTTCAAAATGTCATGGAGCTGCTGGTGCATTTGATTTCCATTTCAGATTTAGTTCACAATGATGTTTGCAGCTTGATAGGTAATGTGATGGGTGATTTTTCTATCAAATCGGTATGATAACTCTGTAGGTAGGAGGCTTCTACGCTTGGGTGGGCTTTCCTCTTATGGAAAACACTGTCGTTACCTCGTCAACATGTATTTTTCTGGCGTGTTATGCATGAGAAGATGCATGTCGATGTTGTTGTTCAAAGTAGGGAAGTTTCTTTGGCCTCTCATTGTGAGTTATGTTTAGAAGCTTTAGAAAGCTTACCTTTCTCTTCAATGTGGGGAGGAACTAGCTCTGTTGTTTGGCTTGAATTTGAAGGTGGGAGCAACCTTGGTAGAGACACTTACGGAGTGGAAATTGTAGGCAAAAAATCATCCCTTGGGTTTGGCATGGTTGAGTAGTTCTCTCTTGCTGCTTTACCACATATGAATGGTTCATAATAAAAGAAGATATGAGGTGTGTTAGTCCTCCCCAGGTAATGTATGATCTTAGCTCTCAATGCATATGCAATTGAGGGTAAAACAGCTATCAACCAGATTTTTTTCTCAAGCTAAGTCCCTGGGTCAATCTGAAAATTCAGAATACTTCTCCCCCTTTAGAGATACACTAGCTTTCCCCTAGCCATACGTGGGTAAAAGTTAAATACATATGGGAGCTCTTTGGGTAATCTAGGAAAGGCAAGGGGTTACTGGAACTTTTAGAGACCACAATGCCAAGGTGCTGAAATCTTATACGTTGTTCTTGGGTGTAAAAACAAACTTTGAGGCTAAATTAGAGGCCATTGTGATTGGATTAGAATGGTCAGAAACCATGGGAATACAAAGGTATTAGATTGAAATTGATTCAATAGCAGTAGTGGTTTTTCTTCGAGGTTTAAGTGCATACTTACTCAAGATTCAATTGAAGATCTCACATTGCTATAGGGAACCAACTAGGGTACTAACTATCTGGCAAGGTTGGTAGCAAGTACGGAGACCTCAAAGGTGGATCAGCATTGTTGGCCCCACTCACTACTTGGGGGGTTGGGTTGGGATGCCTCAAGAAGACTTAGATTTCGGTTTTAAGGTGTCATTTTATCTCTAAAATATGTACTACTAGTGGTGATCTTTTCACTCCAGATTTAATTATTCCTTTACTTGAGAGAGGAACTAGTGAGGTTGGGCACAAGGTGCAACTAATGTTGCGGGTTGAGTGTTTGGTTCCTTTCTATGACATGACTCATCTCAAATGTTGTACTATTTTTTGCTTTTAATATAAATGACCTTTTAGCCAAAAAAAAAAAAAAAAAAAGAGGGAGGAAAACATGCACCTGGGAATCTCCATGGTATATTTTTGTATAGCATAAAATCCTATACACTTACGAAAAAAACCTACCATATAGTCATCTAACTAAAGTACAATAACTTAGATTGATCAATAAACCTCAATATAACATTAATTTAAATATCAAGACAGGTTTTATTCATAATCTCTCATCCTGTCGCTCAAAACTTCTTTTTCGGGAATTCATCTTATTTTATATTAAGGCAACAAGTTAAAGTTTGTTCATTCTTGGATCTAAGATGCATGAACCACTCAAATGGTGGCCATTATAGTCACAAAGAGATGTAGACATCATCTTTTCAGCATCCCTTCTTCCTCCTCTTCCTTCTAGCCCAACGTTTCATTGCATGGTAGAGCAATCGAATGAAACTATGATTGGAAATGATATGTCCAATAAATTATAAAGAACACAACATTAAACACACGCACCAACAACTAGATACATATAGCAAGTCCAAACTATGCAACAAAAATAACCATAGACACCAACAATTGTTACATCGGGAAAATGAATGAAACAATAAATAAGCTTTCCTCCAACTCAAGAAATGCTACTAGCATGAAGTTAGCTGGTTATCCTTATTAGCAATAGAAAGATACTCACCACCAAGTCAAAATGCATAAGAAACAAAAGAAGAAACAATAGAAGGACAATATTTCCTTTAGTATGTGATGTAGAAATAAGAACGGAAGGAGATGGATGTCTGGGTTTGTTTTTTTTTTCTATTGAGAACACAATATTAATAGAATCCAAATAACCAATTTAACTTCTCCAGCACTTATGATGTTAAAGTTTTGTTGTCGGAAAATGACCTTTGTAAATTGTTACCACTAGGGGATTCAATCCTCTGCGGCCGTCAAAGGAGCGGCCATCCAGCGGCCGCTCCAGATGGCCGCCACATGTCATCCTAAAAAATCAAAACCATTGAAAGGTTTTCCTCTGGTTTTCCATTAAACCGGCTACAAAAATTCAGTTCGAATTAATGAACCGGTTCGGGTTACAAAAAAAAAAAAAACTCAATCCAACTGCATCGTGGTCTTCGTTGTTCCGTGAAACCCATGTTTTCTTTCACCTCCCCTACCAAACCGGCTTCTTCACTCTCTCCCCCTAAACTGGATTCTTCACCTTCTTTTGTTTCTCGGCCGTCCTCATCGAGCAACACAATAGCCAGGTGAGCAACTTGGATTGCAGTTTTCGATTCTGATTATATAGGAAACTTGAAACAGGGGCTGATACTTTGATACTCTTGCTTCCCAATTCTTCAGGCGTAAGTGTTATTATTATATTAGGACTTTGCCGATTATTTTTCTTAGTTTCTTTTAAAAAAGGCTGGTGTTGGCCTTGACCCGTGCTTTTCTTGACTTGCTGGGTGATGATGGCACAACCAACAAAACCCCGGGAAACTTATGACAAATCCAATATGAAGGCAGCAAAAAATGCACTACTACTTGTTCTAGTTTGTTTTTTATGATTAAAGTTCTCTTTGGTTGCTTGTAACGTTACCCTTCCAGGAGTAGGAACTAATTCAAGGGAGAAAATGGGGATGAAATTCTTTTTGGGTAGAAGAGAAGGGGGTGCTTCTGGTGTTTGAAGCCTTTTATACATATATTCTTTCAATGTAAATAGCAAGTGGATGTATATTTGGGAAAGCATTTTTATGCTTTAGTTACCACCTCTTGTAAATAATAGAGATATATTTAGTTATTTACTTCTAATTCATTTGTCTTCATTCTTTTGGTTGGTCATGAAATCTCGGTTGTCCATTGTTCCCCTTTATTGAAGAACATGCTCACACCAGGGAGTAAGACATCACACAACACCATCCTTCTCATGACCTTCTGTTGGACAGCGGAATGGATTCAAATCCATAATAGCATCGATTAGAACGAGAGAACTTTGTTCACATTTCTTCCATTCAATTTTAACGTCTTGCCTCCCGATGCATCCAATTCCATCGCCCAATTGTTCATCGGATGATGCATTCTCTTTCCTCCAGCTCGATAGTGATGATTGATTAAAAAGACAAAAGCGGAGCTACTTGCCCAATCAAAGAAAGGAATGCCAACAAAATCATTTACTATGCTTCATTACCCTGACGATACAAAATGACAGTTTTTGGGTATCAAAACCCAAAAGGGAAGGTGAAAGAAAACATGGGTTTCACGGAACAACGAAGACGATGGATGTTGGTTTTGAGTTTTTTTTTTTCATTAGTAACACGGGTTCATTAATTCGAATCTAGATTTTTGTACCGGTTTAATGGGAAACTTCACCAAAACCTTTCAATGGTCCGATTACCGGAATGACATGTGGCAGCTACCAGCGGTTGTGGCAAATGACCCTTTTTGATGGCTGCAGAGGATTGAATCCCTACCACTAGTGGTTTAGTCCAAAATTTACGTTAATTACAAATTTGAAATTTAATTGTACAAATTCAAACATGCCCACAACACAAGAATTTACTGTGGCTCGACTTGAAAAGTATGTGTCCACTCATTTCTTAATCTCAAGAGAGATTTTCACTAGTGATTCTCTTTCAATATCATAGGTAGAGAATCTAACCCTTATAATTATGTTCACTAGGGTAATAGTACCCTCTTACAATCTTTGTTTATGGGCAAGAACTCCCTCTTAAAATCTTTTTTTCATGGGCAAGTGCACCTTCTTACAATCTTTGTTTATAGGCAAGAGTATCCTAACAATCATAATCCACCTAGACTAAAATTACAAAATGAATATATACACACACACACACAAACACAAAGGTAAGATTTTACCTATCAAGGGGTGTGACACCTTACTTCTTGAATGAGTGTTATGCAAGTGAGAATGTATACCCAAATAAAAATACTCTTGCAACACTTGAGAGTTGATAGGAGAGTTGATGATCCTAAATAGCCTATCAACTTAGCCTTGATTAATAAGTTGAAAGGCTTGAATTCTTAGAATGATGGTTCAATGTGCATGCAAGGGTGAGAAGCTATAACCCTTGGATTTATGAGTGAATGTGAGATTTGATTGCTTTGGAGAGTGGTGGTTAAGAGTACTTGGTAAAGTTGTTCAATAGAAGGGGTTTCAATATATATCATGTTCTAAACACCTCTTTGGTTTAAGTCCCAACAGCTAGAAAATAGTCACCTTTTGACTAAAATTACGAGCTTTTTTAGGCCAAATGGGAAGTTGTTTGGGAATATAGTTGTTAGAATATTACCCATGGAACCAAACGCCTTGCCTTTTTGTCTAAAATGGATTGCCATTTCAAGACGGCACGTCGTTGCTCAAATGAACCAGGTCCATTTGGTCTCTATGATGCATAGGTTGCTCTAAGGCAAGCTATTTGGCTAAAACAGCCTTCCATTAAAAAATTGATTGTTGTTTTAGAAAACAATGTACCATTTCAAAGGAAACGTCTTGCCATTTGGGACAACAACTTGATACTTGGTTTTTGGATGGGCTTTTCAATCCTTCTAACCAACCCTATGTCCTAGTTGACTTTACCTAGCATTCTCTAGGTTAGTCTAATGATATGATGAGTATGAGTAATGAATGAGTTTAAATACACGTGTGTGTGGTGTCATAAGTTCAGTCAATCTCTCGAGCTTAATTTTCCTTTCTTCTTGGTTCTTCAATTCTTCACATGGTCTTCAAACATCAAGTCTTCATACTAAATCTTGGTTAGGCCTTCACTTGTGTCTTGGTCATCCACTTTGGGTTAGGTCTTCACTTGTGTTTTGATCATATGGTGATGTGATTGGAAATCATATTGTAATGTGAATGCTTAGGTTGTGATTGTGAATTGGGGAATGCCATTTGGGTATTTATGTCTTGGGACATCAATGGAGGTGGTATGGGACACAATCCTATGATGCCCCTTGGTGCTTTTCATGATCATTGGATGTCATACCTAGGATGTCTAGAAGTGTTTGGTTAGAAATCCTATCATATCACACCCTATCGCCGTGGGCATTGAGGCCTAGTGACCCATGGCAACAATGGGGATTGTGGGCGCTCAAAGACCGGTAGCCAACCCGTGAGAGGAAACAATCAAATTGTGGGGGCCATTCATTGGTAGGGCTGCATTATAATAAGCTTGGGCTCATGGGCACTCAAGATTGGTAGACAACCCGTGAGAGGACATGAGAGTATCCCGTTTATTATATGTGGATGACCAATAGGGTTAAGAGTCCGTAGTCCGAGCTGGTTGGTGCCATAGGATACAATGACTATAGGGGGAAGGATATTGAACTGATTGTGAGAGGCATGAGGGGAAGTATTTGACCCTAAGTTTATGTGACTCAGTAGATGACTTGCGTTGGGCTAGATATAACCCTGACACGCACCAGTACTCATACCAATGATGTGGTGAGAGAACGGTGACCTAAACCCCAGTCATGGTGATAGTTCGAGAGGGATGCCTTGACCTCTTACGTGGGATCCCAAAAGAGATAGCCAGTCCGTGAGGGATTAGAGTGACGATACCTTCCCAGAGGAGGCTAGTGTTCCATCTTAATGCGTGTCCGCCATTAGAGACTAACATCTGTTAGAGTTAATTGCATTCTTGCATATTTTCTTATTTTATATTGCATTATGTTATATTCTTCAATTGGATTGTAATTGTTATTTGTATGTAAATTACTCGTTGAGTTCTTTTGAGCGCACCCTTCGAGGACGATGTTTGCTTTAGACTTTGTTGCAGAAATTGATGACATCGAGACCTAGGAATACGAGACCTCGACGAGTGATCCATACGGTATACAAGGTGTTGGTGGTCATGAATATCACAGTGAAGAATGTTCATGTGTCGATAGCGCATACCAGGATTAGCCCGACTCTGGAGCTGGTCTATCCCTTACTCTATACGGAGATTTTTGAGTTTAGACACTACCTTTTTGATAAGGAAACATACTATTTGTAACACTTAGAACAATTTCGATTTTTCGTCATTCTTCTTAGTTGTAATACTTTAGTTTTGACTATTCTTCCACACTTTGATTAATTGAGTTTACTTTCGCACACTGTTACTCCGATTATTTGACATCACTTTCCCACTTTGATATTGTTTTGAGATCCTTTTGAGATTCTTACTTTTGGTTTCATTCTTTAATTACATTAATACAATGATTTATTGTTGTTCATGATTGTACTATTGTGTTATGTGGGATGATGATTGTCTAAGACTTGATCGATCTTTGGGGCTGTGGATCACACCTTCGAGTACTTCAGTTAGGTACCGGTTGGGGGGATGTGACACAATTGGGTTCTACAAGTGAGTCCATAAAATGCTTTGAAATGAGTAATGCTTTGGGATTGAAAGCGACTAATACCATGTGGAAATTGATTTTGCATTAAACTCATAAAATAATAGAGATACAATATTTATAGATACATCAGGTAATACAAGGAAATTAAAGGACATGTCTCATATCCTTGTTAGGAGAACCTATGGTCCATCTTCTCAATGTTCAAAAGTGGACCCCTCTTCTAAACATGTGGTAGAGGAGTGTAAGGGGAGCACAAGGGGTGGAGGATCCAAACTTCGATCTAAACCGCAACTTTTTTTAGTGTTAACTCAAACTTGGCTTCAAACCATTTAATGCTAAACGCGGTTAGCACCCTTTTATGTGAAATAGGCATAGGCTTATTTACTAGGAAATATATATAGCTTTATGAGCTAAGAATTAAAATGAGACCAACTTGGGTTTCTTATCTTTAGAAACCTTAAGCTTATCCATTCTCTTTTACATTTAAAGTCACTCCATTCATACTTTATTTTGTTTGTGGGGAATAAACCCACCTTATATGGGAATGATTTATGTTGCGTCCAAGACAAATCAGTGCGATAGATCACTTCGAGTTACCAACAAACTTGTGAAACAAGTAATTGTATTGAGTGCGGATTAATGGATCTTCGATGATCAAGTTGGCAACAATGGATTGCAACACTATTTAGAAGATTGGCATAGGAAAGGCTCAAAGTTGTAGGAATCTTAGAGCCAAGTAGGAAATTAGTGTTAGGTTCCTTGAGTGAGGTGAGTGAAGGGTTTACATAGTGTTACCTGCTCATCTAGGATTGTCAGATGGCCTTGCTTAATGTTATCCAATTTTGGTGGTCTCGCTATTGGATTGTGTGCCCAATCTTGTAGGTTTTGGGCAATGCCAGTTATGCTGCCATATCTTGTGTTAGTTGGAGAGATACTCTGCCATTGATCCAATCCCTCTTGATCTTGAATATTTCACCTAGTGTAGGCACCACATTTCATAGGATTAGGTATTTGAAAGCTTTGATGGGAAAGGAAGGATGTATCACCCGACGTTATATTTCTATACTTTAGTTCATGGGGTCGAAACCCGCGCTGACTTGGTTTAGTTTGGTTCGGTTAGTTGAACTTTTTCGGGATCAAGTTGGTTCATGTGACTCAACCAACCACTGCAATTTCCATTAATAAGCATAATGCATAAAAACTTTTCTCCCATTCTTAAAATGGTTGAAAAACATATGCAAAGAATGTGGCTTATGTGCAAAGAATCTTTTGTCATTATTTGTTCATATTTTTTTTTTGGGGGGGGGGGGGGTAAATATAATATTCTTTTTTATCGATGATATTTTTTGAATATTTGCTATGTTTATTTTTAAATTTTGTATCAAGGATATTTTTTGTGTATTTGCAACGATTACTTTTACATATCAACTATTTAATATTTGGTCAACCAAGAAAAGGTCCCCTCACACCCCAAAAAAAAATGAAGAAAAGGTCCAGCATACCACAAAGGTGACTAACATGGATCATCTTTTGTCCTACCCTTTGAAAAACAAAATCCTTGCCTTCTTAATTATACTTTTTCCATGCACCAAACAGTGCAACGAGATAATCATAGATTACAAACCTTTTGGATTATTGTCTTTTCCATCCTACCCCCATCCCCCAACAAAACTCCCAAAATAACCCTAAATGGTGAGAACTGACTATATGAATAAAGACAAATAAAAAATAGTGAAAATTTTAAAATAATTATATATTTTTTTTTGTCATACAACTTTCTTTGAAGTGAGAAATTGAACAAGTAATTGTCAATTGAGAAAAAGAGAGATTTGACTTTGTCCTATGCAAACAGGAAAGAGTTATCTGAGCCAAGGAGTCAATTAAGTTGTTAAGCAACCTAAGAATAAACTTGAATAGGAAAGATTATCAAAGTTCTAACACATGCGTTCCACCTTAATTTTGATAGGGATTTTTTTTTTCTCTCTTTTTTGGTTGTCACTAAAATATGGTGTATTTAGAGACACAAGTATTCGGTTATTGGGGGGCGGAGGGGGAGATATCAATGTACTTCTAATGTTGAATTAGGATCAACTAGGACATAAATAAAACATTGGGTTAAACTCTTCTTTGGTGTCAAGGTAATGGCTATGAATCATCAACTCTTGGAAAAGGTCTTATTTAGGTTATAAACTAGACTTAATTTGAATTTATCCTTTTTTGGTCAATGACCTGCTTATTCTTTTTGAAAACAATTATATTTTGTGAGGTTGTGATTCAGAGATTTGGTACAGAGTTTGACTTTACATATGGGAGACAAATATCAATAAGGAAATTGCATGGCTCGTGCACTTAGATATAAGAGCTCACGAAAGGTATCACATTGTCGATGTGATAATAAAAAAATCACATCTACATTGATGTTCTCATTGACCCCATACTGGTGCATTACATGGTTATACCCAAAAAAATATTATCATCTAAACTACTCATCATCTACAATTTTTTTTTCTTAATACCAAAAAATTGTAGGGTAGATTGAGTTTTGTGGAAAACTATGACCTTTGTAGCATAGGACCTCATTAGGGTTGCGTTGATTTGGGCTTTTTAAACTCCTTATTATGAACCCTAAATACCTGGACCCTAATTGTTGGCCCTAACTTGACCATAAAACAATCTATATTTCCATATTGTTGTCCTACATTTGTTAAAAACATCCTACAAGATTAGGTAGATTTGGCCTTGGTTGTTGCCAAATTTTGGAGGCTTTATTTTATTTGGGCTTTGAACATGCTAGGGTAGTAAGGGTGTTAATCGGTACGGTACAACATTTGAATTCCGAAAACTAGAACCGTACCGTACCGAATTTAAACGGTAAAGTACGGTTTTGGTATTTACAAAAAACGGCTCGGTACGGTTTCGGCATTAAATCGGTACGGGAAAATAGTTTAAACACGGTATCTAGTGCGGTACAATTTTGGTACGAATAAATTTGTGCCACTTTTGTTATTAGTTCATTAAGATCTTAATGAAATTGTGTTCCACCAATCCATATAATTTGAAATTGACGTAGATAAAGCAAATAAATCTAATTAATAGATACAAAACAAGTAAATCTAATAAGAGGAGTGAATGATGAAAGGAAAAATTGAAATAGGGAGATAGAGAAAAGGTAAAGTGTTTTATTGTAAAATTACAATTTATATTTCTTAATTTGGTACGGTACCAATTCGGTACGTACCAACGGTATGAGTACCTAAAACTGGAACCGTACCGAAGAAATTCGGTTTTGGTACGTACCGTACAGAATTTTGAACGGCATAGTATGGTGCGGTTTTAGACGGCACGATTTAGTATGGTTAAACGGTTTCGGTACGCAATTGACACCCTTTATAGGGTAGTTGGGCATTATGCCCAAACTTGCACCTCTCCTTGTAATGCATATTGCCAAGGATCGAGTTCCACTAGAAAACCATTGCTTTCTCGAATTTGGATCCTCTCTGTGCTACCCCGACGGGTTCCCGACCACAAAAAACAGTGGGGCCCACAGTGAAAAACACTTTTTAAAAAAACAAAAAAATTTTTAATTTCATCAGTGGACCCCACTGTTTTGTGTGGTCGAACCCGTCGGGGAGCACAAAGTCGGGGGAGCTGATCCGGACTATGCTTTCTCTACTAGGCTATGCCACCACATAAAGTGAGGAAATGTGTGCAACATAACCCATCCATGGGGTATATCCCCTAGTGGGTGTTGGGCACAATATAGTGGAGTCATACCCTAGTAAGTGGGTGTACTAGAGCAGCATGTGGGTCGGATTCCCATCATCTACATCTATACACATCCACAAGGAATCAAAAGTCAGACATGAAAGAGATTCCAGCCGTATCAGAAGTCAAACGTTGGAAGAGACTCCAGCGGTTGATTTGTCTTACCAAGCAACACAAACAAATCAAACGTCGTTAGCCAAATCATCATCATCATCAAGTCTAAAGGATAACACAGACCCATTTGCTTGGGTTTCTCATTACGCGCGAGGACTCCGCGAGATTGAAAGCGCAGAGAGAGCTCTCAGAGAGCGCGCACGCACACAGACGCGGAGGGAAAGAAGTCACCCTAATACCAAACAGTTAATTAGGGAGCAAAGAAGCAGAAAGATTGCGACAACGCTGACCTGGAATTTGCAATCCTTCTTCGAATCAGATCGTTGAAAATTTGAACTTCTTTGAGCCTCTTGTCGCTGCATCGCATTTACAGAATCTGCGCATTGGGTATCTATAGATGCTTTCCAAATTCCAATTTACAGGAGTCATAGAGCAAGAACAGGAAGAACAACGAAGAAGAACTGGTTAAGAAAGAAATAGTTGCAGCTCCAAGAAGGAATCAAGCATTGGTCGTGAGTTTAAAGACGAGGATATAGAGATACAAATACTGAGGGATAAGGAGAAATTGAATTTGTCATGATCTCATGTGTCGAGACCAATCGTAGACGGGATGATCCACAACAGCAGCAGCAACAGCAACGGCATGATGTCTTCGTCGTCGGCGAACGCGCAATCTCCAGGGTTGAAAACCTATTTCAAGACTCCAGAAGGCCGGTATAAGCTCCAGTATGAGAAGACTTACCCAGCCGGTCTCCTTCATTACGCCCACGGCAAAGCTGTTACTCAGGTCTGTTAGCAATTAAGGGTTTTCCACTTTTATGTATTGTTCATGTTTTCAGCTTATAAGTTTTTGAGAAAATTTGGGGAATTCGTATTCGATATCATCTTTTTGATAATCAAATCAAGATGTTGTTTATCCAGGCAACCCTTGCACATCTCAAGGATAAACCCTCACAAGTATCACCTGCCCCGTCTTCTAGCTTGGGCGCCGGGAGCGGTGTGAGATTAGCGGCAGCGAGGTTATTGGGTGCTGGGAACGGCAGCCGTGCACTTAGCTTTGTAGGTGGGAATGGTTCCAGTAAAAGTCTTTCGGGGAGTACTAGGATCGGTTCATTGGGTGGTTCCAGTACCAGTACTTCTTCGATTCTTCCGAATTATGATGGCAAAGGGACTTATTTGATTTTCAATGTGGGCGACACCCTGTTCGTCAGCGACTTCAATTCTCAAGATAAGGTAATTCTTGGCTTCTTCTGGATTTGCACTTTCTTTCCTCTTGTTACTGCTGACCCTCTATCTTAAGAAATAAACCTTTTGACTGTAGGATCCTATCAAAGCTATCCATTTCAGCAATTCAAACCCGGTGTGTCACGCATTTGATCCCGAAGCTAAGGATGGCCATGACTTACTTATTGGATTGAATTCTGGAGATGGTAAATAGTTTTAGCTCTTCATCAAAAAAAAAAAAAAAAAAAAAGAAAGCACAAGAAAGATGAAATAATTATTTGGAAAGAAAAAGAAAAGGACTTACTCTTAAAGATGAAGAGTGTGGACTATTTTACTTCTTGTGGTAGTTAGCTTTATAATCCTATCTTTTTCTGTCTCTGATTTCTGTAGTCTATTCGGTATCACTGAGACAGCAATTGCAAGATGTTGGAAAGAAGATAGTTAATGCCCAACATTACAATAAAGATGGATCCGTTAACAGTGGGTAAGACAAAGTTTATCCTCCTTTTCTTTCTTTATAATCCTCTATATGATGTAGGTAGTGTTTAATTTTGTAAATAATGTTGTCTTCTCCCAATTGTACATTTGTACTTATGGTAATGCTGATGTTACTTTATCCTATAGAATATCCTGTTTTCTTAAGTCTTCTGTCTGTATATTATTCATATTCTTTTTGATGCACTGGCCATGCACTCAACTAAACTCAACTTGCTACACACACACACACACAAAAATTATTTTATAAAGTAAAAAAAGAAAAAAGAAAAAAAATCCCCCTTAACTAAGCCTTTTCCCAGCTTGATGGATTTGGGTCTAGAATCTTTGTCTCGTCATTTTAATTACTTTTTAACTGAGTTAATTTCAACCCAAAAATATTTCATTTCTTGTATAACCACGTCTTTACCAATTCATTCCTGGTCATCAACTGACCATTAAGGTTTTTAATCTATGCTTGATGACAATGTAAAAGCTTATTATATCAACAAGGTAGGCATTGAAATTTAACTCAGCTGAACTCTGCAAACTGCTATCTGAATTAAATCATTGGCTAAATGAAATTATGAATCCTGCTTAGCATCCGTGTTAGTCTGACATGTCAAAATATATCACGTGGGTGCTGGATAGCTTCCATTTCCATGAGGCATGCATGAAGTGGTAGGCATTGGTATGGCTCATAAGTTTAAGAGGCAGACTAACACAGTGAGCCAGTCAACTCTTCCATATGTCATATTAGTTGTTAACCCGAAGGCAGACAATGTCTCTTTTCACTTATTGTCCCAAGGTGATTTTCAGTCCATCTCTTCTGCTTTTAATTTCTCTTTCTACACCTGTAACTCCTTGATGTTACATTCAGTGGCCTTTATTTATGTATGCAGTCTACTTCAAACAGCTTTCCCTCAACTGGTCAGCTGTGGGAGCCACTCTTCCATTACCTTGAATGTGCTCATTTCTTATTTTTGGTGGTTTAGTTTTTCTGCTCATCAATCCAACATATTATCGATACTTTTTTTTTCTTTTATAAATTTTTTAATTGTTTGTTAGGTAATCAGTTTAGTAGGCACTCCTTACCAGCCCTTCATTGGATGGTATATAACTGACCTTGGTTTTTTAATTGGTCTGGTTTGTGTCTTTTGTTGAAAACGCCTGACCAATGTTATTCGATTTTTTTTTTGTTGAAATCACATGATAGAAGAATATGATTAATTTTGCTATTGAGGTTTTGGTGTCTAATTGGTCACTATTTTCATGTTTTTATGCTTTAGTGAAAGACACTGGAGCCTTTTATCTATTTTTCTTTCTGATAGGTGGGTTTTCTATATCGTTTTATGGTTCTCCTTTGATGTTTTGGGTTTGCACCTATAATTTTAATGATTCTAAGCCAAAAAAAAGGGTTCCATGGGAACATTTTATATCCTTAACACCTTGGTTCAAGGATGAGTCTTTTTCTTTTGGTTGGGGTTTTATAAAAAAAAAAAAAAAATCCAATAACATTGGTCAGGCGTTTTCAACAAAAGACACAAACCAGACCAATTAAAAAACCAAGGTCAGTTATATACCATCCTACGGAGGTGGTGCTAGAGAAATTAGATAAAGTCAGAAACTCTAAAGATTGTTATGATAAAGATCACTTAGCCAGAGAGCATCACCAAAGAAGGGGAGTTTGCTGTCCACCACATTCACCAACCAACTCCTGACAAAGAGACCCCATGGCCACCTCTGAGGCAGCCTAGAAGATTCCATTGATAAGGTAGCACCCTTGGACCAATGCTGAGGTCTTAGCGAGATGACAAAAGGAACAAAGCTGCTGTCCATGTCCACTGCAACTGTGATAGAAGAGTTTGATGGTGACCTTAAGGCTAAAACCGTGGAAGACAAGGAGGCTCAAGTCCTTGCAATCAAGGACATAACAATTGATGAAGGTGTCATCACAGAAGGCAGAGGCATGGCCAAATTAGCAACACCGGTTAGAGATGTAATTGATGAGGTACCCACCCCACTGGAGATTCCATGTGCCCTTGACCCTAGTTGAGTCAAGTTAGGTTTCCTTATTAGAGTCCAAGTCCTTTCCCTCCACTTGTAAGACTATAAATAGCCCACCCACCCTACTTCATTGTAAGACAAATTGAATTTGATGAATAAAATTAGAGTTTGGAGGCAAGTAAGGTTGTGGTCTTCTTGGGAGGGCCACCGTGGATTTGAGCGTTCTTCATCTTCAAGTTCAGCCATTCTTCTTCAATTTCAGCGATGAACCTTCAAAGTCCAACCCCAACAGCAGCCTACCTTCAGCTCCAAGTGAGTTTACAACAACCCCAGCCCCTTCCCTATGCATAGCCACCCTCCCAAACCATAAAACTATGACCCTAATGTCCTTTCACCCCTTTTCTAATTTTCTGCAATTTTCGGGCTTTTTCCTAGACCCAAAATTCATGGTCAGAACTTGGCAATCTAACTTTTAGATCACTACCAAACTTTAGGAACATCATCCCCATAACCCTCGTGACCTTCCTTTCCAGTTTCAGCCCGATCAGACCAACCCAAACCCTACTCTAATCCTAACCTTAATTCCACTGAAACTCACAGAACTCCCAAACCCCTCAACCAAACTCTAAACCCTTTTCGGATTAGGATCCCCGCTCCTTCTCCTACACTTGATCCCTGCCCCAGCCTAATCCAAGAATCCCAAACCCTTTAGGACTCTTCAAGCACATCCTAAACCATCTATGACTGACCTAAACTTATTAGACTTAACCTGAAATTACAAAACAGTAAAAACTGCCCCCTCCCCCCCCCTCCCCCAAGCCTAACCGAACCCTATAACAGCATCTCTTAAAGCCCTAACCTGGAAATTCAATTCTGGAATTACATTACAGCACCCACTGAGACCCTAAGACCCTTCTATTCAGCCCTAAAACCCTGAAACCTAATCCTATACTTAATTTCCAGGTCTGAAACCCAGTTACAGCATAGTATTATCCCCTAAAACTTACATTCCTTCAACCTTCAGCCTGGCCAAATCCTTCAGGACCTAACCGTAATCTTTGCCAACCTAAAGAGCTCCTCAATCACAAGTTTCTACAACCTCAGAAGACTGCTGAAACCTCCAACACCTAACCCGAATCTTTGCCAACCTCAAGAACTCCTCAATTACAAGTTTCTACAACCCTAAAAGACTGGTGGTTCACAAAAAGAGGATCCTAGAGTGACCCAATTTTATGGTTTAGTTTCAAATCTCAAACCTTGAAATTTGGGTTTACATCAATCCAATGCCATTACGATGCTTCCCCCAACCTAAATAGCTAACTAATTGCTCCACCCGATGGTCTTCCCCTCCTCGCAAGAAACCTTTCCCAACAAATCTCTATTCCATCCCTCCTTTCTCTCTTCCCCCTTCCCCTAATATGACCTAAAGCTAATCATAAAAACTAACAAACCTCCCTTTCCACATAGGACAGTGTGGAGTGTTGCTCCCAAATAGTGTTTCTCCACCTGATCCAGCCGCTCAAATGTTTGGATGGGCTTGATCCCCTACAACTCCGTTGTCTTTAGGGCACTTTTCACATAGTGTCCTAACAATACTTACACCCCTTCAGTTTCACCTTGCCCCTTAAGGAGAAATTGAACATTCATCCATAAGGTAAGGTAAGGTTCTTACTTACACGACCATGTGAATTCAACATCCTCAAAGACAAACTTCCTAGGAGTTGTCCCCTCCCTGAGGTTCACCATGTCAGCATAAACAGGAAAATTTGTGGTACCATCAACAGTTTGAAACCCTTTGCATCAAGCATGCTCTAGACCCTTTGCATCGAGAATGCTTTAGTTTGCAAAAGCCTCACCTACAGGAAGGAATTGGCATGCCAACCTTGTCTGCATAAGCTCACATTTAGAGAGAGTGCTTGCCTCCCATACTACCAGCTAAGGGACAATTTCGTGCCCAATGCCCAAGATGCCCACCCTTGAAGTAGTCAGATCGTCCTCCACCTCTATCTCCACCCCCATAGTTGCCCCTACCATGGGATGAGTAGCCTTCACTGTAGCCATACCCTTCATCATCACTTCCCCTCTTTGGCTGGGCTTTGTTCACTATAATTATCCAACCTCCAAACTCCCTTCCATGCATAACTTTGATTGCCTTTTCCATTGCCTGATGATCTACAATTGTCATAAATCCAAATCCTCTAGTGTGTCGTAGATCGCTTTCCAATAGGATCTAAGAGTCAACAATTCATCCAAAGGGATTGAATGCTTCTTCAACCTGCCGCTTTGTGGTGTCCAATGATAAACCGCCAACAAAAATACACCATTTCTGACTACCAGACATCCTCTCCAATTTGCAGAGCTCCAAATTCCTGCTATCAATCTCCCCAAAACAATCCCCATGGCCACCACCACCAAACTTAGAACATAAAGAGAATTGGCCACCGCTATCGGAGTCGATGCATGTTCCCTTGCCATCGTGAGCTGCCTCTAGTGGCTCTAGTTCGTTTTTGATCGTGGTAAAGGTGTTTACTCATGCTTGGGAGGTTGAAGATAACGGCTTGTTTGATTTTTGATTTGGTTGGACTGCTGCTGTGGTGAATCCCTGGTTCGAATTGGTCCCTAAGTGGCATTGGTCTAGTTGCATTAGTTGGACATTGGGTCTGGCCTTGGTTCATACATCGATGGGCTGCGCCATCGAGGTTCGTTTGGTTTCTTGATAGCCAAGTTCTGGGCTTCCACGGATTGGGGGAAACCCATCACTTGGCTCAGTGTCAAGGGCCTAGTTAACCCCATTTTTGCCCCAAGGTCATTGTGTCGAGCCCTAAACTTCCCCATATGCCATCCTT
Organism: Hakea prostrata; assembly: GCF_041222555.1. NCBI lineage: Eukaryota > Viridiplantae > Streptophyta > Magnoliopsida > Proteales > Proteaceae > Hakea > Hakea prostrata. Next base: position 28,293,752 of record NC_142602.1, read on the forward strand.
CGTTCCCGCCCCTTGCTTTGTAGTTTGTGGTGGTGCCCTACAAGTGCTTTCCAGCGTGAAGAAAGATCCCTTGCCCATTCTTCTTTTCTTGGTTTGATATGGGTTTAGCTTTGTATTGTCTGTGAGTTTTGGCGATTCAGAAGCTACTATACTTTCTCCTCTTGGAGATGTAAGGTCTCAATTCCTCTTTGAACTCTTGGTGAGCCTTTTCTTCTCTCTCTATATGCTGCGCAGGGAACCCTATTTTGGAGTTCATGCTGATACCTGGCCTTGCAAGCCCTTCATGATGGTTTCCGAGTCTGCTAGCCTGCTCTCCATTAGATTCCTTACCTTCCCTGGAGTTGTCGCTGCTTTGATCCAGTTGTTAAGAACCCCAAATCAATCCCTAGACTGCATGGATGAAACCCCTACAATTATCTCTTGGCAGTCGTCATTGGTTTCCTTTACACGCCACTATAGACACACTCACATTTACAATCCTCAGATGCACACATTGCAAATGGAAAGGTAAATGAGGCTTGAAGGAAACTCCAAATGAATTAACAACTGAACACTGAAACTGATGAACATCCAATGCCCATTAGAATGATTCCCCAACCTGAATACCTAACTAATTGCCCAAACCAAGGGTCTTCCCCTCCGTTTGAGCAAGCTTGCCCTGCAAAACTCTATTCAATTCCCACCTTTCTGTTTGCCCCTCTTCCCTAATATAGCCCAAAGCAAATCCTAACCACTAACAAACCCCCCTTTTCACGTAGGGCAGTGTGGGAGTGTGTGCTCCCAAATAGGATTCTACCTCCTGTCCCTATAGCTGACCTGCCCACATGTTTGGATGAGTTTAATCCCCTACAACTACCTTGTTCCTACGGTGCCTTTTCACATTAGTGTCCTAGCAGTTTTTAAATTTGATAGTTCATTTACTTATGATATTTTTCATGAGTAAGAAAATGTGCCTCTTCAAATCCAATAGTAATAGTAGTTAAAAAGGTAAATCCCCCCAAGGTGGTGTATTTATGTTAGAAAAGAGGGGGAAAGGGGATATACACTTGAACCACCATACTCACGTCCTCGGCAGGCATGTTATCCCCTAAATTCTTTGACTGCCTTAGATGCCTTGGATTCCCTTGGCACCATAACAGTTATAGGTGCTGTTGACCACTGTGCATGGGATGGGAATGGCATCCCTTACTTTTAGTTTTCTCCTGCATTCTCTTCTTCTTTTTCCCTAGAAGATTGACCTTTCATATCTCGTTCTTCCCTTACTATAATCTGATTTCTTCCCTTAATGCCATAGTTGCTTTCTTTATCCAGTTCAAGAACTAAGTCCGGGTGGCCACTTGGTTTTTGAGGGACCAATTTGGACCAAGATCTCGATGAGTCAGGATAATTGATTTTCTTTTTCCTTGTAGGAATTCGTTTGGCCATCTTGGTGGGCTTTTGACTGAATATGATCTGAAACTTGGTATACAGCCTATTTTGGGCCTTTTGAATACATTACACTGTTATATTTGTACAACCCATCTCCAAATACGAGCTTGATTTTCAGACCATAGGTTGTAATTACTATGAGTGATTAGAAGCCATTTACTACTGCACACATAATTTAGTAATAGAAAGCAAATCAACTCATGCTTTTGATGTAAAATAACTTCAATAATCACTAGTAAAATGTAAAAATCAACAACCTTGCCACAGTTTACACAAAGTCAGAAATTGTTGGGGTAAGAATGCGTAGGAAAATTGCCCCCCAGACTTTGCTTGTGTGGAAGCTTTTGGCACCAGGTTCGCTCTTTTTTATGCGTTAAATATCAAAGTGTTCGACTATTAATATATCATTCTACTGCTCAAATAGCAAAAACGTGAAACACAATTAGCATGCAAATATTTTGAAAAGAAATAGGTTTGGCAGTAAATGGTTTATCTTGGCTTGGATTTTTTGAAAGCTGACATGTTTTGTTGTAGATGTTGCACGAAGCAAGTGACAACGCCCTTATCCAGCTGATTGGCAAATATTCTATTAAAAACCGAACCAACGGCAGAATTTCTGCATTCTGGGAGCCAAAACCACAGAAGCAATGCCTTTGTCAAGATCTTATTTTTCTTGGCTGAGATTTGGACTATTTATACTACAGATGGGATTGAAATGTTGGTTTTCACTGAGATCAAGATATTGTATTTTTATAACCTGTAGGCCATCTCATCTCGGCCCTCTAAAAACTAAGACATTACCAAGATTTCAAAGTACGCCTTTATGTCAGATCTGATCACAGATGTGATTATTTGATCTACCTGCATTGAAAACCCTATCTAGTGTTCAAATAGCATCAATTGGTATCAAATCCAAACTCGAGTCTATAATGGAGGTTGATCACTATGATTTACTTCTTAGAGATACAACGACAACAACAATAACAATAACCCTTAATTGACATGATTCGGTGAGCCATTTGCTTATATGTTTTCCCCTAGGATTCAGTCTCTCCCAGATTTCCTAGTTTTGGACACCCCAAGGAACTGGTGAATTGTTGTCTGGGGTCTTGATTCTTCTTTTTTGCCCCCTAGTGGGTTTTACCCTCCCTTTCCCCCTTCTCCTTTTACATTCTTCTTTCCCTTTGTGGTCATGGTAATGAATTTCTTTATTCATCAAAAGTAATAATAATAGTAATAAACCTTATCCCAACTAATTAAGGCAGGCTACATGGATCCTTGTCTTCCAATCGACTCTATTTGAGGTCATACTAGATTTAAGGCCTAAGCCATGTATATCCTTTCTCGTCACCTTTCCTGGGCTACCATAAGTTTGCCCCTCGCCCTTCTAATTCCTTCAATTTGGATTAAGTTACTTATCTGTACAAGGGAATTTGGATGCCTTTGTTGAATGTGCTCGTGCCATCTCAGTCGACTTCCTCGTACTTCATCATTTATTAGAGCCACTTGCAAACCAGCTCTATGTGATCATTCCTTACTTTATCCTTCCTAGTTTTGCCACTCATCCATCTTAGCATCCTCATTTCTGCTACCTGAGTTTTTATATGATGCTTCTTAATAGCCTAACACTTTGCACCATGCATCATAGCTGGTTGTACAACAGCCATATAGAATTTTCCATTGAGTTTTAAAGGAATACGCTGATCACACTAAACCCTAGGTGCATCTCCCCACTTCATCCACCCTATTTTACTTCTTTGGGAAACATCATTCTATATATCACCTTCTATACTTGTGGTTGAGTCAAAGCACCTAAAATAATAGCTTTGTGGAATCTCTTTGTCATCAAGTTTTTCACCACCTCATCATCCGTCCAATCATGACCAAATATACTCACTAGATATTTCGTCTTTGTTCTAATAAGTTAAAGCCTTTTGATTACCAAAGTTGCTCTCTATGATTTTAGCTTGGTATTAATCCGTATTTGTATCTTATCTACCAAAACAATGCCATCAACAAAAAGCATACACCGAAGAACCTCATGTTGAATGTCTTTTGTTAGAGATTTTACACATACATTGCAAAAGTAACCTTTTATTTGAATAGGTTTTTGGGAGCTTGTCAATATTAACAACTTAAGAAGTCAGCATGATACAATCTTAAGAAGGCAGATTAGATGTGAAAGAAAAAGGTGACAATGAGAGCAATTGCTTCATCCATCTCAACATTCTCATCCTCCCAGCACATAGCTTATGTATGGGGTGCTTCTTACCTGCCCATTGCTTTGTAACTGGTACATCATAGCCTAACATATGCTACTATAAGATTTTCCTTATGAATTTTTAAGATGTTGAATCATTCATCACTCCAAACAATTTTCTCTACAACATTAATCTAATTTAACTCTTTGGACAATGTCTTCACCATCTTTTGGACAATGGAGCCCAGTCGAACCAAAAGCTATCCCCTTTTACGTATTACCGCCTCCACGAAATTTATCGCATGCTGACCATGGTGATATAATGATGTTGCAGCTGTTGCCTAGGCGTGCCGGTGGAGTATGGGTTGGGTCGAGGTAGTTGTCCTCAGCTGACCGTAGTGATAATGATATTCCAGCTGTTGCCTAGGGGTAGTGGCGGATTTTGGGGTGGATCTAGGCAGTTGTTGTCTTGGTGGTGTTAAATGCCTTGGCCGTATTGATACTTAATGTCATTTATGTCAACTTAAGATATTATTCAAAAACAAGCGAATAACACCATTTTATCCAATAAAGATAGTAAAGAATAAATTTTCACAAGAAAAAAATTTAAAAGTGTTAGTTCAAGAACAACTGGAGTTTCTGAAGTAGCTGGAATTTTAAACTTTCTAATTCTTGGGCTTTTCTCAAATCTAAAAATTCCACAAATCTTAATGTGAAAAAAATTGGTAAAAACCATTGGGAAGATAAAAATTTTCATTTGTTTTGATATATTTAAAAACTATATTTTCATTTAGAGTGATTGTTTGAATATGGGTTGATGGTTTAACCAAAACCTAGATGCGTCAATATAAATCAAATTCAAACAAACTTGAATTTGCTGGAAAACTTGTTTTGTGTTCAATCTAAAACAGAAAGTCTCATGTACTACTTAGAGAACAATAAGAATTCTCTAAATCGAGAGCAGCTTAAATTATTTATAGATAAGATCATATTTTTTAAGAATAGTATGAACCAAATGAGAGTAAGTTTGACAATGACCAAACCCAAGAATAGCATAAATCAATTTTATTCTTTGACTCTTTCAAACTTCAATTTGCTTCTTCATTTCTGCTGTCTTCTAGATCTATATTGATTTTGATGACTTGATGTAGTGTGATATTGTTCTTGGATGACCTTATGTAACCAAATGGCTTAATGTTGAATTTTGATGATTTGAAGCAGCTCAGTGTTGGGGTTTTGATGATATAAGGTATTGTATGTGTAACATGCTAAATAGTGGTAGAAAAGAGGAGTGAAAAATAATACTTGCGTGCATTGGTAGTCTAATTGCTCAGGCACCTGTTCACTGACTTTGGTTGGGTTGCCTCTTCAACTACTGTGCCCATAACTTCAATTGACCCCTTTTTCAGGGTTCTGCTGATTGGGGGGAAAAAAGTGTGTAGAGAAACAAGTGTGAGATAGAGATGGAGAGAGGGAAGCAGAAGTAGGAATCATACCTGGATTCCTTGAAGCCACAGTTCCCCAGACCCTTTTTAAGTCCCAATATCTATTTAATTGGAATTATGCTGGTGATCTTCTCTACTTCAACTGCTTCCACTACCAGAAGGAAAACAACCATCCCTCTGATATTTTACAAATACTCTTTATTATATTGCCCCTTCTTTCAAAGTAGTCATTTCATTCTTTTGTTTACATTATTTTCAAGTGACTTAGATACCCCTTATTCCTCTGGTTATAATGTTTTCTTATCTGTTTCTTTTTTCCTAATTCCAGAATTGTCTTCAACTGTAACTATCTTCTCTCTAATCCACCTTACCCCCAACCCTCCCCACCCCACCCCCCCAAAGAAAAAATGGGGGAAAAAAAGAAAAAGAAATTGTCAATCTTTAATTCCACTTTGCCCTTAAGTTCGTTTTTTGTCTTTAATTATTGTAATCCATATATTATCCTTCTTCAGCCTACCTTTTAAGGTTCCTCTTAGTTAAACACCCTTCCATGGATTCCTTTATGTTTAGGTTTAAAGTTCACCTGTCCAACAGAGAGCTTGCTAATCAGTTTACAGATGGAAGATGATGTAGCATGTTTGTCTCATGATCCGTCATAGAGATGCTATCAAATACCAACCAGATCATTATTGAGATTGTGGACTATCTGTTCATCAAATTCTCTTTTCTTAATATTCTGATGGTGCTTATTGAAAAGTGTCAGACTCTATTGCAGGGGTGTTCACATTGAGTTGATTCATCCATATAATCTTCTATAATGGATGAGACCCCAAAGCTTCATTAGATTCTCTTCAAGTTGCAGACAATGAGCAGACAACCCCAGTTTCTCTGCTTTTGTCTCTACCATTTCAGATAACTCATGATTGGATTTTTCTCAACACTACGGGAGTTGATGCTAGTGCACTACCGTAGACCAATCATACGCATTTTGGGTATCCAAATGTAGATGAACTAGGACCACTATGGGTCTTTAGTTAGTTGAATATGTTAGGATTTTTATTTATTTCTATTTTCGGTATTAGCATAAAACCTTTTATTTTGGTAGCCATGGTGGGAGATCTCGCGACATATCTCAGTTTTTTCATGAACCGAGATGAGATCGAAATCGAGTTCTACGAAATGGGATATCTCGCTTGAGATTTCGTCATATCTCGCCATATCTTGCCCCATATTTCATTGGAACTCTCAATTTTTGCAGGATTTTTTGTGAATTTCAGCTGGATTTTCACTTGCAACTACTCTTAGGCATCTACAACATTAAAGGAAGATCAATCATTCTTTGCTTGCTTATGAACTTATGAGTTAATGACTTGTATAAAACTTCTAATGGTTGTATAATTTTATTATTCTATTCTCGAAAGCCAAGATTGTGATACTCATATGGATGGAATTTTGATGACATTTAAGTTATTTGATGTATTTGATACGCTTGCTTTTCATTTATGTCTTAAAGGTTCTATATTGCATGTTGTATAACCTTGCATTCCCTAATCCTACAACTTTTCGGTTTCACACTATGGGTAGACTTAGAAATCATACTTAGGGTTGTTCTAAATCCAAGGCCACTGGTGTGTTTAAAAGGCCTTAAATAGGCTAAATGCCAAGTTTAAGCCCAACTGGGACCTTAAAACCCATTGAGATGGGCCACCGAGTTGACAAAAAAAAATCACACATCTCGACCGAGATCTCTCCAAGATGGTTGAGATCTCCTATTTTTAGGGTGGCGCAAGCGAGATCTTCTATCATGTTGGTAGCGTAGTTAGGAGATAGATACTAATATCTAGTTCCCTGATTAATTTGAGTTTTTAAATAATAGGAGGTTTTGGTTTTCATGGTTGGTTTCTTTTTTATTATTTAGGTACTCGTAACCATGCGTATGGAACTTTAATCGAAGAATGTAATACTGAAATGTGTGCAGGTGCTTGTGTGGCAAGAGTGACTGCAATCTCATTTCCTCTTCCCTTTCTTCTAATAGGATTTCCCCTCCCTATAACACACACTGCTTCTCGGTTTCCCTTGTACTACTCCATGCTCCGTCTTTTTATTTTTCTTTTTTGTTGGGGGGGGGGTTGTCTCTTCTAATTGTCCAACAATACTCTTTTTTTTTTTTTGGGATGAATTGTCCAACAATACTTGTTAGCAAAATCAATACAAGTTGATTCCATTAGTATGTTTTCAATGCATAATTTATGGTATGTTCTATTATATGGTGGTAAGTACAGCACCAGAAGTCCTCTGTCTCCTTTTGTCTTCCAGTTTTCTTAATTGCCATACGTTTCTGAGCCCTTTCCTTGTTTCTATCTCCCAGTTTTTCTATTCACTCCCCCTATTTTGCTTTAAGCCCCTCAGTGTTTGCCTCTCTATTACTGTATATCTCCTCCCTCCATCTCGTTGATCTCTCAACTACCCCCACAATTAGGAAAAACTTATTTAATCTAAAACTAATAATTATGTTCTGTTAACTCACCGATTTCCTCAATCAGGTTGCTGATCTAATAGGATTAGTGGGCCACTGAGTGAGTTGATTTTTTGAGTTCTTAAACCGTGGCAGATCAGAGCTACAATGAGTCAAAAGGGTGTGTTAATATTTTTCTTCTCGTTTTTGTTAATAATTATCTTAGTTAACTCACCGATTTCCTCAATCAGGTAGCTGATCTAATAGGATTAGTAGGCCACTGAGTGAGTTTGTTTTTTGAGTTCTTAAACTGTGGCAGATCAGAGCTACAACGAGTCAAAAGGGTGTATTAATATTTTTCTTCTTCGTCTTTGTCTTCACAGTTGTGTTCGGATATCCTACTGCTGGATGTATATTTTACATGTATCCACACCTCTACCCATATCCATGTTCTACTGTGTAGCATCAACTGGTGGGAAGCTCATTAAGTGCTGTGCCCAAGTTAAGAGAGGATCTACCATACTGGTGAGTCCATAGAAAATAATCTTAACCTTAACTAATCAAACTACTATTGAGACTTAGCAGTAAACCTACAAGATTCAGCCCTTACAGTAAACCAGTAGAACGTAACCTAAACCTTAACCAAAATGCTGACTTTCACATCCGAATTCCCAACCACATTTTTTTTTAACAATCTAGTTGATCACAGAAAATCATCAAAAAGAAGCAGTAGTATACAACGGAGTGCAAATTATATGAGGTAGGAGTATTGGCCATACCTCTGAATTCAGTTATTGACTCTTCGTAATCTATTTCTGTTTCCTCAAAATTGTGCTCATAGTCTAAAATACTGTCTTTCAAATGCTAGCATAATTTAAGTCTCTACCCTTGAAAATTTGTGCTCCAAGTATCACCTTGTTATAAAGTCAAGCTATTCAATTATCACGTTGTTGTTTAGCTCATGAAATTTTAATGATATCTTTTTCTCCTGCTGTTTTAACTTGATTTTAGTGACTAGTCTTATGATGAAACCGGCTTGCTCTTTGTCAACAGTCGATGCACTAGTATCACATGGGTACCTGAAGGTGATGGTGCTTTTGTTGTTGCTCATGCTGATGGGAACTTATATGTTTATGAAAAGGTACTTCCTTACTTTCACTTTGAACTATTGTGCTTATATCTGCCTTCAGATAATTTGTGATGCTCCATTTACTGAATAATTTGTATAATGATTTACTTGATTTTTTTTTTCATTTGCCCTAGAGTAAGGATGGCGCTGGAGATTCTTCATTTCCTGTTATCAAGGATCAAACTCAATTTTCTGTTGCACATGCACGATCCAGTAAGGTAATTCTTTCTGGAATACCTTATCTGATCTGGGCTATATTTTCATTAAATGGTACATTCCATCCTCTGTTTCTTCCAGTCAGATGTTCAAAATTTCAGATAACCAAGTGATCTGCATCCTCTATTTCACTCTTTGAATTCTTTTTCCTCCCAGTTTCTTTTAAATTTAAAAAAAGATGGTTACTTTAGTAGAGAACCAAAAGGAAGTTTCAGTTTCATTCCCCAGACTGTTAGAAAACAGACTTAGCCCTTTTTCCTTGCTTTTATATTTGGATCTCTGTAGTGCTATCATAGCTTAGATCTACTCCACTTCTCTCATAGGGATAAATTTTCTATTCATAGTTTCAACAGGCTTATTATTATTATTTTTTAAGTTGCAAATTTGATATTAAGGCAAAGAATGAAAATTTTGAAAACCAGGGCTTCTGTTTTTAATATTCCTGACAAATGTTGACTGATTTATTCTACCACAACAATTCAGAGATCAAAAGAGAAAGGAGTGGACACTGATGATTTTAAATTGGAGAATGTACATTTTACTTAGTTCCATGTATGCATCTTATCTATCAACATTATATAGTTGAGATTTGTTTTCTTCTGGCTTACAGGTTCAGTATTGATTGATCATTGTCCACAGTAATGCCTAAATTGTGTTAAAAGAATATCTTAAGGTCTAGCGTTTGAGGGTGACATAGGGCACACAGAATTTGAAAAGAAGGTACAAGTAGAAGAACAAAAAGATTTTACAGATACACACCAAATAGCAAGAACCTTAAACTATTCTTTAGAGTGTTTTAGAGTATTTCTTGTGTAAGCCAGTTCTATTCTGTTGAAGGAGCATTTCTTCTTCTTCTTTTTCTCTTTCTTTTTATGTTTTATTTCCCCCCTTGGGGGGAGTTTATCAATCCTCTAAACAATTTATTGCTTCAAGCAAATACCTGTTGCACCTTTTTTATAGCTCATTTCAATTCCTCTACACTAATATGTGTCTATGCTACCCAGTCATTGTAGAGAGCATCAATCCTTTGGTAATTAATACTTATAGTTTCCCTTACTCTTTTTAAGACCCTTGTAATCTTTTGTAGTACCTTAGTTTTTGAACCCACACCCACAGCCCCCCATCTGTCACACCTTTTGCTTCCAATATTCCATCTTTGATGAAGGTTTACATCTTATGAGTATTTAGTCTCTTCATTTTTGTTAACCATTGTATGAGTTAACTCTGTTGGCTCCCCCCCCCCCCCCAAAAAAAAAAAAAAAAAAACCACACTGTTTTCTATAATAATTAACTAGTCCTTGACGCCGGTCTTGATTGGGTCTTTAGTTTGTATCTTCTAAGTGAAACATATGCGTCCAGTGTTGGGTAAAGGTGCAAAACTTGTACTTATTTCTCATATATTACCACAAATATGACACTTTGTCTCTAGATGACTCATTAAATTTATTTATTCTTGTTTGTGAGGTGGCACCCCTTTTTTCCTGACCCTATCCACTTTCAAAATCCTACCAAATGGGTGGCACGTTGGCACTGTTCATGGAAAAGTTACTTTTTAGCCTTTCTCTCCCCTCCTTCCATTTCCTTTTTTTCCCATATAATCCCATCCCATCTCCATCTCCCACCAATTCCCACTTTGCTGCAAATTGCGTATTCCACAATTTCATTCCCATCATGTTTGCACCGTAAGAGATGAAGTACAAGATGAAAAGATGAAACTAAGAGGGAATAGGCACAACCTAAGAAGTTAGAAAGATCACTACTAGATGGAGTTGGAAACATGGATCCTTGCCCTCCAATAAGCTATTGAACTAATCTTTTGGACATATCTGTGATGAATGATGATGTAGCCTAAGATTAGAGGACCAATGCTGTGGGATCTGTTACAGGCCGAATTTGAATATAGGATTAGGTTTAGGGTTACAGATTTGGGGAAAGTGGGGAATTCGGGTTTTTAATATGAATTGGGGCTTGAGGCTTGGTTCAAATTTCAAGGGGTTGGAAGGCTGTTTTCAATCCAAAATCAGAGAGAAAAAAAGGCCGGAAGCATGGATTGTGATGGGGGTAATGTTTGTGCTTGCTGGAATTTTAGGGTTCTAAGGGTAATAGAGGCTATAAAGAGGATCGAGTCTTAGTACTGTATGGTAGCTGATGTTCTCAAGATATGGTTGAATTTGGATGGTTAGAACTGCTGGAAGTTAAGAGTTGTAGGTCGTAGGGTATTAGAGGGAATTTATGATTTGATGGATCTTTTGGTTAGGGCTGTAAGAAAGATCTAGTAGGTTGTATGTAGAGTTAATCTTTGGATGGAGTTACCAACAAACTGATGAGATGGAGTTACCAACAAACTGATGATTGTATGGTCTGCAATTTAAGACTGACTGGTTAAGGCTTAGGGAAATTTGAATTCTGTAAAATGGGGTTTCTTTGGTTTTAATGGAGGGATAAAGGGGCTTTTTGGATCAAACGTACAGAAGGTCAGGGGGTGGCTCGATGGAGATTTGAGCCTGTTTTAATTGGGGTGGGGTATTTGTCTGGTAAGCTTTGGAATCAGTCAGGGCTTGAAAAAAAACTAGAAAATTAAAGGGAAAGCTGGGGTTGGGGTTTGGAGGTTTAGATCCTGTTAAGAGAACCCCCTAATGTCACTGATCTTCAATGGCTTGATCAGAATACTTGTGGAGAAGATGAATCATCAACTTGAATTGAATGGGAGCTTATGTAGAATCTCCAGGCTTCTCACTGTCAAGGGGTTGACTGATTATGCAGTCTGAACAGGAACTTGGGCTTCAAACACCAAGAGGCTAACCAGCTTAGTAGACTCTAAGCACTAACAGAAGGGGATCAATCTCACACTGGAGAAGAAGGCAATGGCAGCAACAATTTACAACCCAAAATTTAATTTTCAAAGTTTGGTCTACACTTCCCACAATAGGTGTATTAATAATTTTTTTTCTGGATTCCCGCCCCCCGGGGGGGGGGGAGGATGTGGGGGCTTAGAGCAAATTATGAAAGTTCAACTGTGCGAAAAGGAATTAGTGCAGAAATAAAGCACAGTTCCTTTCAGAAATCATGGGGGATGTGGTAATTGATTACCTCTAAAAGTTACTGTTAACTCTCAGCTTAAATTGGATCTGGACTTGAATAAGATTGAGCATAATTCTATCAAACTAACCAAGAAACTCTAAAAGAAAGCTATTGAAATTTCTGTACTTGATAATAGTTTAGAATCTTGTTGAGATCTCAATAGTCTTAATGAATATTGTCTTGGCTGTCTAGCTATGACTAAAAAACCTACTTGTGACAACTCGACACTGGAAGCTTCAATTATACTCTTTTTGCCAGCACAAAGAAATCTCAGTGAATCAAGACAAGATGTAATATGAAACACATGAATATCATAGCCCTGCTAGATCTTGAGATTTTTCAAAAATTTCTCAAGATCTTGATATTTTGGGTCAAAATGCCTCCCAAAAATAAAAGCCAAAACTTATACCATGACTTAGAAATTTTGACATTTTGGGCCCAAACTTGCTCTGCAGCCCCATTATGACCAAACAGACTTGATCAGCACCCACTGCTCTATCTATTCCCCTAAATGCTAATCACCATCTCCATGTGCAACCCCTGCAACTCACCATTGCTCTGGTTCCCTTGCTTGCGTACATTACTAGCCCAGGTCTGTGTGCAACACCCACTGAAACTCACTCTTCCCTGACCCTGTGCTCCATCTCGCTGCTACCTGCCTGCAATTTACCTTCTGAAACCCATTTCTGCATCTTCTTCGGATGTAATTTTGATTTGTCCATGTTAAAAGTGTTATCAAGTGAAATTACATGGTACCCATCTTTGGAGCTGTTGTAAGATGCATGCTTTTAAGTCTGGCATGAAACAGATTAGAGGCAGTTTCAATTTAAATTTTCGGAACTGGAAGAACTCTTCGCCTATTTCACAATTTAATGTAACTGGATTTCATTTTCCCATAAATAATGATTAAAAGATCAATCCAGACACCTCTTTTATAGCCTCAAGAAGTCAAAATAAAAACCACACGAAAACAGGCTTGATTGATCATGGGTTAAAGTCAAAAGCAGGTGTCAGGCTGTGTACATTGTGACCCTCCCAAGACTCTGGAATGCCCAGAGCTTCATGTATTGAGTACCCCTGATGTGAACCAGAACCCAGGGTTTGGTTGCTTGAGGTAATGCGCTAGGTCTAGGTCCACTCCAGGGTCCTCTTCCTGAGAATCAGCAGTCTTCAAAGGCTGTAATACCCTACTGTTGAGGGAATAAGCTGTTTATGGTGATTCTAGGGTTGAGAATGGGGTAGGGCTAGGTTCAGCTACGGCTGGACATTAGGGATAATGGACTTTGAACCTTGAACCTTGCTGTCTCGTTAAATTCAGAATTGAAATTTTAAGTTAGGGTTTCGAGTTCTAGGGTTTGGTAGGAACTGGGGTTTTTTAATGGGATGCTTAGGTCTAGGGTTATAGTTAAGGTCTAGGAGAGGTTGGGGAAGGTAATCCTAAAGGAGTTAGGGTTTCTAGGGTTTTCAGGAATCTAGGGCAGCAAAGAAATCAGGGTTTTATAAATGGGTTTGGTTGGGCCGATCAGGCTGTAACTAAGAGGGAAGGTCACTGGTTGGGGGGATGAGGTTCCTAAAGTTTGGGACAGATTTAACAGTTAGATTGTTGTAGATCTGATCTTGAAATTTAGGTCTTAGAGAAAATCCAAAAATCCCAGAAAATTCCCAAAAAAAATAGAGAAGAGGGTGATATCGGCATTACGGTAATGGTGTTAGGATTTTGGGGGATGAGGAAGGAAAAACAGGGAAGGGGTTGGGGTCTTGTACTTGGAAGTAGATGGAAGCTTGAATACTAGAAATTCTGCAAGTTCCCTCCAAGGGAACCCACAACTCCAAACTCTTTGTTCCTTCAATTTTCAATTTCATTCAATAAATATCATCTGATTGTTACATTGTAGAGAGGCTTATTTATAACCTTTAGAAGGAACTCACACGGACTCTTAACTTGGAAAACAATTGAAACTAGAACTCCTATTTGACTAAAGGCTCTTACTCACACAAGGAACCGTCATATCACACTCTACAAGAGTTCAAATTGGATCTTAAGAATAGATATGGGATCCTTGCAAGAAGTAGGACAAAACTAGAGGACTCCACAGCCTAGGAATCCTACCATAACAAGGAAACTTTAACTTAACAAATATGGACTCAAATTAAAAAACAATAGTAGATCTAGGTCCCACAAACATAATGGACCCAACTAAACCTAATTTGGACTCAACAAAGAAGCGTAAAATTATTATTATAATACCCCCTATACTTGGACAGATTTGCCTAGATTGGTTGTAGTGCCGTAGTATACTGGTAAACCCCTTGGGCTTTCATTAGGTGTTCCTGGATCTGGTATGCATCAACACCCTTGTTTATTAGGGTATAACATAAATATTGGATTCACCTTTTTCTAAATGTCCTCTGTTGTTGAACTTTGGAAATAAATATATCCATGGGCCTTTGTCCAGAAAATGTTGGATGCTTATTATTTGGAAAATGATAGTCATTTTGTGATTCACTTGCAGAGCAACCTTAACATAGTTATTTTGTGATTCACTTGCAGAGCAACCCAGTGGCCAGATGGCATATCTGCCAAGGTTCAATTAATAGTATAGCTTTCTCAGCAGATGGGGCATATTTGGCTACTGTTGGAAGAGATGGTTAGCACATCAACGAGCAGTACCCTTAGGTTTCATTGCCAAGTTACTGCTACATGTTTAAATTCTGATAAACAGATTAGTGTTGATTTTGTAGCATGCTAAGATGAAGAGCCATTTGCAGGTTATTTACGAGTATTTGACTATTCAAAAGAACAGTTGATATGCGGTGGGAAAAGCTATTATGGTGCTCTACTATGCTGTGCTTGGAGGTACTATGCTTTCATTGTCTTCTGATAGTGTCTTGGTCATGCATTCAACATCTGCTGATCTTTTTTTTTTTCCCTTTTTTTCCAATATTTCAGTTCTTTTATCATTCTGATTTAATGACAAAGAGATTGCTGTAATTGATTTCAATTTGCTATTTCTTAGTATGGATGGAAAGTACATTCTGACTGGAGGTGAGGATGATCTAGTACAAGTTTGGAGCATGGAAGATCGAAAAGTCGTGGCATGGGGTGAGGGGCATGGCTCGTGGGTAAGCTATCGTTCTTATACTTGTTGTTCTTTTGTTTTTAGGATCATCTCATTTTGGACTTGGTTTCTGGCAGGTTAGTGGAGTTGCTTTTGACTCTTACTGGTCAGCACCTGCTTCAGATGGTGCAGGCGAAAATGTCATGTACCGTTTTGGTTCTGTTGGTCAGGTGTGCTGTTTTTCTCTGTTGAATTTTCTTTTCAGGAAGCCAAGTGCTTGGGTGATGATTTAATTAAGCACTGAACCTGTATATGCTATGTAATAACATCAGCACCTTAGAAAATCAAATGAAAGAGAGGGAGAAAAGAGAAGGTGATGAAAACTGAAGGAAAGAGAAGACTGGGTGATAGAATATGAGTATGCTTTTACACACATCAGTCTAACTTTACATTAAAGCTAGAACAGTATTAAAATTGAATAGAACTTTTATCTAGCTAAAATTAAAGCATTATGGAAACTGAGAATTACTTACAGTGGGAACAGGAAATGGTAAGAATCTTTTTGCTATTTAGCTTAGAAAATGATCTAATAGCATAGAGTTTCATGGACAACACTACAGGATTATATTTGAAATATAAACACTCATCTAACTAATGGAAAGTGTAATTACAGTTAGTAACTTAGAACTACATTCAAGTAGTACAGGAACAGTTAGAGTCTAACCTAAATTACTTTGCTGAGAATATAACCAAGAGTCATGCACTCTAAAAGGTACACCTCAAGCTGGAGTGTATATGTCTGCCATAGGTAGCTTGGAAGTTGGAAAAACAATTAAGAAATGCAAGTTAAAACAGTATTTGTTTCACCAAATTGATTGCCCAAGTTGACGATGGAGTTGAAATAATACTTTGCAAATTTGCGTTTCAAAATGCTTAATCCTCATGAATAACTGGATTGTTGGCAGTGTAAATTGTAGTTTGATAATCACAATACATCTTCGTTGGTCTAGGAGCTAAAAACCCCAATCCTTGTGGGAGAGAGTCCAGCCACGTTAAAACTGCAGTATGAGTCGCAATTCTGCATCAGTTTCTGCACTCAACCTTACACACTAACCTGCTTCCTACTACTTCAAGAAACAAGATTGCAAGCCAGAAAATTTTAAATATCCAGTTGTCAATTGATTATCATTGGCAACTCAACCCAACAAGTATCAGGATCTATTATTCAACGACAGAGAAGGTAAACGCTTAGTTCGACCTTCCAACCTTGCTGAGGATCATGAGATTGACGATTTCGTACGAATCGTAACTCCAGGTGACCTGATGGCGATCATCACTTCCAAAGAGAAGCAAGATGTGCCTGTTGACCTGCAACATGGATCAGGTGACCATGATGACAGTCGATATGTTCTTTGCCAGGAACCCCTATTAACTTACCTTAGAATGTGACAAGCAGCATCCTTGTGAAAATGTTTATGACTCTCTTGGCTTATTGATGTAGGAAAGTTTTGAAAGCTTCAAATTATCCCAGCAAACCCATAAATCAGGAAATGAGTCACACTGGAGAAAAGAAATTAAAGAAATTCATAGGCTGTGAGAGGGTGATGGAAGAGAGTATGAATCGAACAGAGGAAATTCAGATTGTAGAAAGAATTTTAACAACTGTGAATAGGACAGGCATAGAGGTTAGGTCTGAAACAAATGGTTAATTCCAAAATCCTTTTTCAACCAGCAGCTTTAGGTCTTCCACAGAATTTCTTTAATTGGCTGGAGCTGCAGAATCTCTAATGAGAGGTTGACTGATAGGTTGTAGATGGTTTCAAGAAACCAGGAAATTAGGTTGGATGGTCCTCTAACAGGAGGGAACCTGATCAGGAAAATGCAAGGGAGTTGATGGTTGTATTGACATGCAAACAGCAGCGCTGCTTTTTAGGCAAAATTTGTGGATCCTTGGCCCTCCTGTGTAGTAGAAGAGAGCAGCAATGGTCCAAAAAAAAGTTTCCCAAATCAGGAAGTTTCAGTTTGTTCCTCTACTTGGAATGCAAGAAAATTAATTTCTTAACTGACATGAACTAATTGTTGACAATTACTAAGTAAGAAATTAGAAAGTAAGCAACTTCAACTAGACCACCAAACTGGATCACAACAACCGAAGACCAGAACTCGTGGCTTCTTTGGCGGCAGATGAGAATATGGCTGCTTGTGCAAGCAGTAGCTTTCTTCTTCCTTAAATACTCTTCAGGATCTGCATTGCTTATTGATGTAGAGGGCTGACAGAGCCCATACCCCTAACTCCCCCCCCACCCTCCTATCATTCTTCTCCTTTCTACGCTACTCAATCAACTTTGTTGTGCTGTCTTTGTGGCTGCAATTAACCATTGTGAGGTATACGTCGAGGACCAGAATCAAACCATTGCCAATTCCTCAGCAGTTGCTGCTGTAACACACCTAGAGGAAGGTTGTTTGAAGAACCTTGTGACTTCCTGTTCCTGCTTTTGGACCTTGCAGCAGTTTCAGGCCTGCATAATTCTTCATCTGACCATCAGAAAGGCTGCTGGGTTTTGGAGCACAAATAACCTGGACAAGGACCTACTACTATCAATCCTGACTTGGGAGTTCAAAACTCTCTCTTGTTTGCGAGATCTCCATTTCTAATTTACTGGTCGTAATTCTGAGCAACCCTTAGTTGGAATTGATTTGAGTTCTGGAGGGTTTTCTACTACTCGTTTGACCTTCATTTGATCTCAGTTTCATCCTCTACTGGTGGCTGGGTTGTTTATCGAGCAACTTCTATTTCTGAGCCAAATGTTCTATTTTCAAAGGCCAAGTCAGATCTCCACGTCTGACCATCATAGTTGAACTAGATTTTGGCATTCCCACTACCGACACACACTACTGTAATCTTATTGCCATATGGTGAAGATCTCAGCCCTTTGAATCATTCTAATTTGTTCATTCTGTGAAGGCTATGATGTATTGGTCTCAGTTCCCAAATTTTGTTTCTGGTTTTTTACATGGATTATTCCAGTAATAACATTATTGATACTGTTTCATACATTTCCTATGCAGGACACACAATTGCTTCTGTGGGACCTGGCAATGGATGAAATTGTGGTTCCTTTGCGCCGAGTTCCACCTGGTGGATCCCCGACCTTTAGTGCTGGAAGCCAATCAGCTCATTGGGATAGCATTTGCCCAGTGGGTACTCTCCAGCCTGCTCCAAGCATTCGAGATGTGCCCAAGCTCTCTCCCGTAGTGACCCATCGTGTGCATGTGGAACCCCTTTCAGGGTTGTTATTTACTCAAGAGTCTGTTGTCACCGTTTGCCGAGAAGGACATATAAAAATCTGGATGAGACCTGGAACTGCAGAAAGTCAGTCAAGCAACTCAGAGAATGTGCTAACTTCCAGTTCAAAAGAGAAGCTACCATTGTCAGCTAAAGTAGGCAATGCATGTTACAAGCAATAACAGTATACGAAATTGTCATGCAAAGTTGAATTTTTTTTTTTATCCTTCTCTATTTTTGCAGGATTGCATCTCCATTGGTAATACGACTATTTAGTGTATTGCCCACTAATGAGTGCTCTTGAATTAAGCAGGTTGTAAAATTAAAGGTCATTGGGTTCATTAGCCGATGTTGCTTGCAATGAGATGAAGAACCAAGCTCCATTGTATATTTTCTAAGGATAAAGTACCGGCAGTGAGATAAAAGGAGAGTAGGGGGGAGGAGCTTGTTGATGTTGTAAGGAAAGAATGCGTGCTATATACTAAAGCCATCAATTGCTTTAATATTTCTAGCAACTGAGAAATAATCAAAATTGATCTTGTGCAATTTATTTCGTTTGGTTTAATTAACCTTTATCCTCATCAATTATCACTGTGAATATTGGAAAATGGGGTTTTCAAGCGTCCATGTCCATCAAAGTCTAGATCTAAGGCCATTGAGGTAGCCAAGGAATAATATGAGAAAAAGACTAAAAAATTTCCACATCAATGAAATCCTTTGGGAATTTCGAGTGACCAAGAATTTTTTCCGTGTTCTGAAATAGAGAATCTCATGTCTTCTGCAGATGAGCGAAAGAAAGCTATATGTTCTCCAGTGAAGTAGAAAAGACAGTCTCTCTCATAAAAAGGCCTCAAGCCTCTTCGAGCAATGGTGGATTTTGAAGGTTTGGCTGCAAGAAGCTACCCCGGCTTCACCTAGTGATGAATCTCAGTTTCTACCTGCAATTAAATGAAGAAAGAAACCTGCTTGTTCAAGGCTGGCGGAGGCATCCAAGGATCTTTCTATATGCCAATTGAAGAATTAGTTCCGACCTTCACAAGGTGGAGATCCCCTTAATTTTTCGTGTAAGCCAGTTGGATTGTTTAGCAATCACCAGCTAAGAAGCTAAAAGAACTTCCATCATAGACACTGTTTTTTGCTCTTTGAACCAGTTGATGCTTTTCTTTCTATGTGACTGCATGTATAAAACAAAATTTATTTTCCATGGGCTACCTAATAAGTGATCAGTCTTATTGTGTCAATCTGCTTTTATGAAGTGATGGTCCTAAGTAGGCACTGGTGCATGAAGCAAACGTTTGTATCCACTGGATGGAGACCAGATGTTACCCTTCTACAGCCACAACCATGATCAGATCATTTCAATTGTCTGAATTCGGAATCATCATTTTCTGAATCCCACCCCAAGCATCAGAATCCATGATAGAAAGATACTATTTTCTCTTCATGCTTGATGGAATAAATAAAATCAAGGACAATTTCATAACTGTAGCTGTTACAATATTAGCACAAGAAGACTGACTAGTGTATATCTTGGCCATGCGTATGCATGTGGCTGTTAGGAAGGCATAGTGCAAATTCACTATGACAGTTGCAACTCCAAACCATTGTATTGAGAATATACGAATCATGCAATAATAACAAAAGATCTTCTTGTTGTGGTTAAAATGGAATCATTCCCATCATTTGCTCCTCTCACTTCTTATCTTTTCATAAGATTAAATGAAACCCTCAAAATTCATCTAAGTGGGGAAAAGAAAATGAAACTATCACCTCCTGGAGATCAACTGAACCTATTACAGAAGGTGCATATGCTCCATTGAATGGTTCAGATGAAACACCATGTACTAGTCTCATAGCTGCAACAAACCCTATTTTAATCACCTCCCCTTTTCTTGTCAGTGGAATATGAAGTCAGTACAAGCATCCACGAGCACTTCATACTCTCTGCTTATATAGGATGACGATCTGATGATACACGAGTCAATTTCTTATGCTACAAGAATGTATCTGCTTAGTAAACTTGCTTGTTTTTATGTTGCCGCTGACTTCCACTCTTCCAAAGCATCTTCTGCTCTTACCTTTTCAGGCACAAAATCTAGAACATAAACAAGAACATCAAGTAAGGTATGAATGCCACAACTGTAAAATAAATAGTTAGTGCTTAGCATTCTTTTCTTTTTTTCTTTTTTTAGGGGGTGGGGGGTGGGGGGAGGCAAGACTTAGCAGTTACGCCATATGGAGAGGGGCAGGTCTACATGCTACAGCATTTGGCATTTGCAATTGGAAATTTATCAATAGGATCCTCATCCAACCCAAATTTATGCAAGAAGAATGTAAATGATGGGAGGGCATTGTTTGGCAAACCAAGATGGATGGGCTTTTTTTTTTTTCTTCTTTTTCCCCTCATGATATATAGCCCTTCCACTATACAATGTGGAAAGAAAAGCTCTTCCAAAGCCAGAATCTATCACACCACTATAAAGGAAAAATCAGCTCAACCAAAAAATTAATTTAACTATATATTAGCATCATCTCTGAAGCTATTTCAATCTTCTCAACAAAAATCTTACTTGAACCACTTTGATGAGTTAATATGCAAATGCCTTGTATTGCACGTGATCTTTATGAGTTCTATCATACAGGGAAAGGAAACAGGGAGGAGTGCAAGAAATTACCTGAAAGGAAATCATATCTCTTCGTTTTACTAACAACTGATGCTGAAACAACAGAAGAAAAAAAAAAGGGTTCTCAATGATTTGCTGAAAACATATAAAATTAGCACTCACGTGCTACTTGATATCAACAAACTCAGTTGAACGAAACCATGATATTCCTTTCTTTACAGGGAAAACAGTAAACTTTTAGAGGATTTAAATATAAAATAAAAAAGGAAGATGAAAGGAAGGTTTTTCCTATGACATCCTGTTGAGTGATTTTTTTTATGAGTCTATTTCAGGTATTGATTAAACATTCAAAGTTATGAAACAAGGATATGGATCACTAACTCTCATACATGGTTCAAAACACCTTTAAGAACAAATAAACACTGTTTTTGGATGTCACCGGGAATAACTTCAATGCTACTAGTAATGAAGCATGCAAACTGCAAACATTGATGACACTAGGAACCGTGAGAATGGATTCCCAAAAAGCATGGTAGTGTTGTTTAATGAGAATAGCCTAAACATAGTTAAATCATAAGATTTTCTAACACAATCACAACAGGCTAAAACATTTGGAGAGAAGGTCAAATAAAAGCATCCTATAGATAATCTCCAGGTAGAGAATGCTGAGATGGATGAGTGGCAACATTATGAAGGAATGCTTCTATCTGATTCTCCCACCTCCACTTTTAGCAAGAGTCCAAGTCAACCTGTCTGTCAACTCTCTTAGCACACCACAACAACAACAACACTAAGCCTTGTCCCAACTAAATGGGGTCGGCTACATGGATTCTTGCCCTCCAATCAGTTCGGTTCGAGGCCATGCTAGATACAAGGCCTAAGCTATACATATCCTTTCTCACCACTTCTCCTAAGGTTATCTTAGGTCTACCCCTAGCTCTTCTAGTTCTTCATTGGATTATATCCTTCTCCGCGGCTTTATAGGTCTCCGTGACGGGCCGGCCCCTCAACGACTTTCTCGCTTATCACTTATGGGAGCCTCCCGCCCACTCTTATGATCGTTTCTTATCTTATCCATCCTGTTTTGCCACTCATCCATCTTGCTCCTCATTTCGCCTTGAGTTTTCTATATGATTCTTTTCGGCCAACCTCGCCCGTCTCTGCTGGTTGACACGATCCTATAATTTTCCTTTGCTTTAATGGTCGGTCCATAGACCCCGCGCGCTCTCCACTTCATCCACCCTATTTTAATTCTTTGGGAAACCTCATCTTCCAAATCACCTCTGTCAACTCTCTTAGCTTTGACAAAATTGATTCTTGAAATGAAGGTCTGAGTTCTTCAATAATTCTGTCTCATTGAATTAAGCAAGATTCTGAACTCTGGGTAGAAACGTTCTGACTTTTGCTACAAAATGTGATCTTGTCTAAGTAATTTTATCTTTATACACCAATTCTAGAGTTTTTTCTCCAACATAAAACTCTGCACGTTCCCGTGTTTGCTTCATTAGAGTGCATGCTTATGAACCCTCAGCAGCACATAAATTTACTTGGAAAGAATAACTCCTTGTTTTGTGTAACCAATGATTTGAGTATTAAAATAAGAGGAAACGAATCAGACTTCTTACTGCCTGACTACACTCAGTTTACCCAGCACATAAGCAACTATTGTAACTTAGCCTTAGAAAAAAGAAAAACGTATGCACTTATATGCGCATAGATTAAATAGTGTCAGCACAATGGTCCTAACTTAGACACAACAACGTTAACTCAGCTTTACCCCAACTAAATGGGGTCCAATACATGGATTCTTGCCCTGGTCATACTTGATACAAGGCCTAAGCTATGCTTGTCTTTCCTAACCATTTCTCCTAAGGTCATCTTAGGTCTGGCTCTAGCTATTTTAGTTCCTTCAATCAGAATCAAATCACTGCCCTGTATTGGAGTATCCACAGGCCTCCACTGAACATAGCCATGCCACATCAAACAACTTTCTCATAGCTTATCATGCACTAGGTTTGGTGTTAACCCCAAATCAGCTCTAATAAACATACCTTACTTTGTCCTACATAGTTTTTTCACATCAATCTCAACATTCTCATAGTTTTTTCACTCATCAACCTTAACATTCTCATTTCCACTTTACTAACATAATCTCAAATCATCAATTGCACAATCAATGAGTAATTGTCCTTTTTCGAAGAAAATTGACACTCATATAAGGGCCTGGAAGACATTGCATTGTAATGGAAACAGGGGAACAATTGGGGTTTGATGATGGAGAAAGAAAATGGATAGTTATCGTAAAGGTAAAATTTGCTCATACCAGATCAAATCTTGTAGCAGAAGACAGGATGATTCCACCCACAGTTTAATAAGATTACTTAATTAAATGGAAAAGAAGTAATGAAGAACTCAAGACTTCATTCCAAGCATTGTCAATGCTAAAAGAGTTGTCCCAACAGGTTGACTTATCGGTATAATGGACTCCTCCTACAATGGAGGTGGGAGAAACAAAGAGAAGCGTGACAGAAAGAAATGGCTGAAGTCACAAGCCTTTTTTTTAATGGTTTATATTGGTAAGAGGAATGGAAATTAACAAGCCTGACAACAAGTATAGATTACACAATAATAGAATGATATAGGTCACTTACACAGGTGCTTGTAATTTACAGTTTTCTTGCGATCCTTCACACAGGAAGCATACGCATCTTCGGCAAGCGTTTCAAGGAACTTCTCCTGCAAACATCAGAGAAAAAGATTTGTAAACATAAGAAAACAATTAAAAGCTTTCCTCGGTTTATAGATAAAACGAAGAATCAAAAAGAAAAGAGCAAAAATAAAACGTGGGGAAGAGGTTTACAGGTAAGATGAAATTGATAAGAACTTAAACCTACGAAATTAGGGTTACAATTTTCACAAATCGAATTAGAATGTAATGGGGGGAATGAGGAAAATGAAGTTACAAATACTAAAAATCCTGCCCATCCAAGAGGTAAACGAAGAAAACAATAAAATTTTTATATGATGAAACCCTAGTAGAGAAGCTGAAAAACATCTGGAAGGAACATAAGATGTAAAAGATACAATGCTTATTAAGGATTGGTTTTTTTAATTGCAAATGGAGAAACCGAGCAGGGAGAGAAGGAATGCCCAAAAGGTTGAATGAAAAAATATATGTTTTCGGATTTTATTTAACAGATAAGCTCTCTGGCGTGAAACAGGAGAATCTGAAAGACAGTTTATTTCATCAGAAGAAGAAGAATTGAAAGTAGAGAACAAGGAATCAGAGTTACCGTAGCTTTGTTGATAAGACAAATGGCTTCTCCGGTGGTGCGGAAGTCTCCTTCGCTCCTTATCATCCGTTTGAGACGGTGGGTAGGGAACGAACCTGACACAGTCACCCCATTCGATAAAGTTTTTCTTCTCTTGACACCATTCTCCTCTTTGGCAGCTTCTTCTTCTTCTTCTTCCTCCTCGTCCTTGGGAACTAGGTCACTGTTTTGATTGGAATTGTTGCTGCTCTTGGCTTCTTCTTCTTCTTCTTCTTCTTCTCGTTCTTCGGAATCTACCGAAGATGACTCAACAACCATAATTTCCGGCTCTCTTTTCATGGCAGTTTGATTCTTTCGCAATTCCTGCTGGTTCTGCTGCTTCTTCTTCTTCTTCTTCTCAACCTGCTTCTCTTCCTTCCCGTTAGCAGCTTGTGTACTTCTGTTGCTCTTCATCACTAACGGCTTACCAAGTCAAACCAAACGAAAAACAAATACTGCCTTTTGTCTTCCTTCGTTACTCGTTTGAGTAGTTTCTTATTTGAAGCCAGAGGCTTGGATTGATTGGACCAGGTTCAAATAAGGTTCGAGTAAAAGCAGAACCGGAATGAACCCGAACCCGATTTTGTAAGCTCTAGTTTCAAATCATTCCAAGTTTTTTTTTTTTTGATTGGGGGCATAGTTCCTCGTGTCGGCGATATAGGCAACATTTCGATGTGTCGCTGGGGGGCGACACGACACCCCCCAGCGACACCGATAAAACAATAAGTCGGCGACAGATCGCCCTGTGTCGGTGATATATTGCCGAAAAATCGGCGATATATCACTGCATTCGCCATATATATTAGCCTTTCGTTTGTTTTTCGCTGATTTTTCGTTTGCTTTTTGCCAAAGTGACATAGGGCCTCTAAAAGCTCCAGGGGCGCTGCCCCCACACCCCCACCGGGGCGGCCTCCACGGACACGGGGGACCCCGTGTCCGTCGGCAACAATATGTAAAGCATGAGCCATACTCAACATAATTGTATAATGAATTGTAAACTTTATTATATCTCTTTACTAATTGTGTATTTGTGTTCTCTTTGCATATTTACATTAGTTTATCTGAAATTTCCAAACTTTCAGTTTTGCCCGCATAAAGCCGGACATGTGCCAATTATAAACTTTAGGTTAGGTGATGTTTTAGGTCAAAATAACACTCCCAATGTGTTTATTGACTTCAAATTAGGTTACACCTCAAATTTCAGGTCAAAATGACCTGAAATACCCTTCGAAACAGGGGTTCGATTTTTCATCGAACCCCTGCCAAAAGTCTACCGATTTTTGGCGACATGTCGCCCGAGTCGCCGTGTCGCCAGGGTCCGACACGGCGACACGGGCCGACATGTCGAACCTTGGTTGGGGGTACAAGGTGACCTTTTATTTATTTATAGAGAATACCCACCAAAAGAGAATACCCACCAGTACACCTGTACAACCATTACCTACTGTTGAGGGCTAATATCTGATTTCAATGCTTGGTTTACTTGAACCATACTTAAAGTTTGGCTAGGTTGAACCGATGCCATATGGTTATTGTAAGGGTGTCAATCGGTACGGTTTCGGTAATTCGGTACGTTTTTGGTATGGTACCAACTTTGAATACCGAAAACTAGAACCGTACCGTACCGAATTTAAACGGTACGGTACGATTTCGGTATTTACAAAAAACGGTTCGGTAAGGTTTCGATATTAAATCGGTACGGAAAAATTGTTTAAATATGGTATCTAGTGCGATACAATTTTGGTACGAATGAACTTATGCCGCTTTTGTGATTAATTCATTAAGATCCTAATGAAATTGTGATCAACCAATCGATATAATTTGAAATTAACATAGATAAAACAAATAAATCTAATTAATAGAGACAAAACAAGTAAATCTAAGAAGAGGAGTGAATGATGAAATGAAAATTTGAAATAGGGAATTAGGGATAGGGAAAAGGTTAAGTGTTTTAAGTGTAAAATTACAATTTATATCTCTTAATTTGATACGGTATCAATTCGGTATGGTTTCGGTACGTACCGATGGTATGAGTACCTAAAACCGGAACCGTACCGAAGAAATTCGGTTTTGGTACGTACCGTACTGAATTTTGAATGGTATGGTATGGTGCGGTTTTAGACGGCGCGGTTAGGTACGGTTAAACAGTTTTGGTATGCAATTGACACCCTTAGGTTATTGTTGGTTCGGGTTATTTGGGTTAGATGGTATTGGGTCATCTTTCTCAGTTTCTTTTTCTTCCAAACGAACTTAGGGTTCTCTAAGAACTCAATCGTTGCCACATCTTCTCTGTGATGACTTTTGGTGTATGATTGGTGGATTCAAGCGTGGTTTATGCTATTTTGATCGTCTACATGAGGGTGTTCTTTGACTGTAATCTATTGTACACATTATGTAAGGTTTCTACTCTTCTTCATAGTGGACTCGGGCATCAAATAATGCTCTAGTTAAAGCAAATATTGCCTTTTGTATACCAAAGTTTCAAATCATTCCAAGTTTTTTTTTCTTCTTTTATTTATTCATTATGTAGAAAACCCATGAGTAGAACCATTACCTAATAGTATCCAACAAAGAAATGGAGGATTACTTGTAGTTATGAAGGTTTCTCGTGTTAATGTTGCCTCCTTAGCCAATGCATCTACTACAAAATTGGCTTCTCTGTGAATATGTTTGGAGGTTAAATCATCGAACTAATCTGCTAATGCGAGAATATCTTTGATGATAGGAAAGACCTTCCATGTTGTTTCTGTAGGGTCTTGACGTATTATCGCAATTAGCACTTAATTATCACTCTCTTCTTCTACTTTTCGCACCTCAAAATCCTTTGCCCATATCAACTTTTGTCTTAATGCTAGTGCTTCCAGCATCAGAACACCTGAGAGTTCGATCCACTACCAAAACAGAATATCATATTACCCTAATAATCCCTTGCCAGCCCAACAGAACCTGATATCAATCTTTCCTTAATGAATGATCCATCCACATTAATTTTGACTATGTTGGGATTTGGTGGTTTCCATCTTATGCAAGTATTCGTCTTAGGTTCAACATGCTACTATTGAAAATTGATCATGGTCTGTTGTAATCGTCCACCTCCATATGTTGAAGCTTACAATGGGTGATTGAGGCACTTTCGTATTATCCTGACGTGCTGTATAAACTTTCCATAAGAATCATAGAGCTATTAGCGCCTCCAGTGTTTGCATTCTATCAGTCCCTTTGTGACATTGTAATATCAAGTGATTCATCATGTCTATAAGAGCTTATGTGGACTACAGGGGAGTCATTGAGTTCCACCCAAACCAATTTGGAAAATTGACACTGAAGGAAGATGTGATCTTGATCGGCTTGAAATTCCCCAAAGAGTAAGCAACTTAGTGAACATGAGCAGCCTCTTGATACCAAAAGTGTTATTGTAAGCAGCTTGTGATGCATTACCTTCCATATAAAGTGTGCTACTCTCGAAGGCTGTGGTAATCTCTACATTTGCTTCCACATTGTTGAGTTGTGCTGAGTAAAGACTTTGTAGATTCATTTCCTTCATTGGCCAATCCATCATGTCCAACAAATTTTTTTTTAATCTCCATTGGACTAGAAGAAAAGCGTCATCTTCCTCTCCACAGCCATATTAACTCCTATCGATAGTTGAAAACAAGACATAAAGTGAAAAGGTATCGCTTGCAGCATACATTGAATTACTCCTATCTTCCCTAGAGCCCCTAGATATTTAGTTTTCCCATCCTTGAAGTATGCATTGACTTTGGATAAAAGATTCTCGCAGTGTTTACGCTTTAATTTACTGGGAAATAATGGAATGTCCAAGTATATATCCATTTCTGTTGTTGGGGTGATATGAAAATCTGTAGCTAATTCTCTCTTCATGCTTGCTAATGCATACCAGGACTATAATGAATACAAGTTTTCTACACATTTAATTGTTGACCTGATCTTTCACAATACTCGCTTATACTTTTGTGCAAAATTTCGAACCTCCATACTAGTTGCTTGGTCAAATAATATTAAATCATCTGCAAATGCCAAATGTATAAGCCTTTCTCCACCCTTCACCAATTGTATCCCTCTTAGCTTTTTAGATGTCAAAACTTGTTCTAGATGAAATCATTCCAAATTGAAATCATTAAATACTGACATTTCACCTTATCTTTGAAAAGCATACCACTCAAGTTCGGTTAGAATGGTTAGTGGTATGGTTGTAAAGACCCTATATCTTTATAAATGATGAGGTGAAAAGACCTCATCTACCCTTTTCTATTAGATTTATTCTTCAACAACTCTTCACCATTTCCTCTCATCCAACTTCTTTCCTTTCCTCTATTTTTTCATTAGTATCTAATCAATCTCATGTAATTCAGAGTGTAGTTTTGGAATTTAAAAAAGAATAACAATGGTATAATGGCATTCAATAACAAATTAGACTAAAGTGTCCAATGAGAGTTCAACTCTAGAGTGTCTTTTTTTCTCAAGAACAAGAAAAGATAAGAGTGTCGATATTTAAGGCCTTTCTTTTAAAGTGTATGTTTGTCCAATTTCTTGTTGGATTTGTGTGATGTGCTAGGTTTGTAACTGACCCTAGAAAAATCTGAATAATCAGACTAAATAAGTTTTATTCGTCTCAACATATCGAGGACTTTGATGCCTTTTGAGAGAAGGCACTCGTGGAGTTCCTTCTTAGCAAACCTATATCGTTCTAAACGTACTACGGCTACGTAAAGAGAAGAACTACTGCTACTCCTATAAAAAAAAATTTAAAATAAATAAAAGAGGTGTAATTGTCATTTGTGCAGGATGATAGATGTTTTTACAAAAGGATTACATGAGTATTTATAGATAAAGGATGAGACTACCCTCCCATAACTAACTAAAATTGCCCTCAGATAATCTCCCAAGCATTTGGAAGCAAATGAATTCAAATTCAAATAAATAATTATACATAACTACTATGCCTACTTCATCCTTTAAGAGTTTTGGCTTGCCTAAACGAGAACAAGTTTTGTCTTATGCTACTATTAATTAACCCAGTCCATACTCAACCTGGTTCAACTCAAACTCGATTCTTAATGATTGTTAGTTTGAACAATTTGCTCTTATTTTTATATTTTACCAGAATGAACAACAAAATAATGATAATAAGTTTATTATAGTCCATTTGATGCGTCTCAGTTATAGTTTTGGTTCCGACTAAGCCTGTCACATCCCGCCCTAAATCCACCCAGGGGGTACCCTATCTGGGTTACTCGGGAGTGATCCACAGCCCAACAAATCCAGTTTAGGAACGATCATATCCACTTATCACAATAATATAATCAAAAGCAAGAACAATTTATAGTATTCAAATAATCTAATAATAAAAGTTAAGAAATGATCACAGAAGGATCACAACGAACATCAGAGTGCGGAATAACAAGTACCAAATCACAAGACAACTGTGCGGAAGGTAGATCGAAATAAGGTAAAGGTTACAACCAAATCTCCAAGGAAGGAAAATAAAAAGGTAAGCAATTAAGTTACAGTTTCTTCTAACTTATACAATGTCTCCTCAATAACATAATCATAAGAAACTAAGCCAGGCCGGATCTACTCTTGACAAATATGAGTCTTGAACTGATAGCCTTCACCGATGTAGTCACCGTAGCCAAAGTGGTATGAGTCACCAACTTAGTCCTCAAAGTGTTGACCGTCACGATCAACGATGCGATGTACCTGTGAGAAAAGTCTAACAAAATATGTTGCAAAAAGGGGTGAGTTCAAAAGAACTCAGCAAGGAAAGTTATTCCATAATACATAAGCCATATGATATCAATCATGAACTGATGCAGATGATATGAGACATAAGATGCAAATATGATTCTAACTCTAAGTATGCTGGTCTCTATGGTCGACATGCTTTAAGTCATAGCACCATACTTCTTTAGGTAGTCTCGATCACTCATCACCGGGGGAAGTTGGGTCCCGCATCCCTCTCGGACAAATCCATGGTTGGGGGTTTCGGTCACCACTCTCTCACATCACCATTTGGTCTAAGTATTGGCGCATGTCCGGGTAAAGCCTAGCCCAATGCAAGTCATCTACTTAGTCATATCATGTCGGTTCCGAGATACGTCCATTCCTCCCCTCTCGGGATCCTTTCCGGTATCCTTCACACTAGAGTCACGGATATTACTCACCGGACTCATCAACCCTATTGGTCATCCACAAATAGTAGACGGAAGCTCTCACGTCCCCTCACGGATCATTTCACCGGTCTTGAGCGCCCGTGAGCCCAAGTCTAGCCATTTGCAACCCTACCAATAAATGGCCCCTTTTGGGTAACCGCAATGCAATTCATGTCCTCTCACGGAGTGGTTACCGGTCTTGAGCGCCCACAAATCCACACTACTACCACGGGTCGTTCGGTCTCAATGCCCTTCCGATTCGGGTCCGATATGACAGGGCATCCTAGCCATACATCTAGACAAGTCCTATGTATGTCATCCAATGATCCAGGAAAGCGTCGATGGGCATCTTCGGAGAACATCCCATACTATTCCCTCTCGATGTCCAAGGACGAAGTACCAGATAGGGCACTCCCCAATCCCAAATCATACCTAAGCAATCACATGCTTATTTCCATCCATTACATATCAACAATACATTATCATATTGAAAACATGTCATAACATCTCATAATACAAGTATATAAATAAATGACAAGAATAAGTAAACATGATAAATCAAGTAATTAAGCATGGTGTTATCTTGTCATAAGGTAACTATAGTAGTCATATGATGTCTAAAATCAATTAATAAGTTAAGTCTACTAAGTTACCAACAGCAGTGTAAAAGTCATACGATCTGTGTTATATGGCAATAACCATCCTTACCTCAAATTGTGAAGAAGATGATCCGAAGTCACAAGAGAATGGTCCAATTATAGTCTTAAAACCCTAAACAAACATATATGAAGGATTAGAGAAGAAATCAAAACAATCGGAGATCGAACGGATCAAAACTGGGCAAAAGTTTCTGACAGCAACCTTGTTGGTTGATACATTGGGTTGATGGTATCGACCAATAGTATCGACCAACAGAGTCTTGGACAGCAAAATGGGATTTTTGGGTTTTGGCTCAAAATTGGTCTTCCGGTCTCGGATCGATCTGAAACTTGGAGGGGATGCTAGGAACAGTAGCAAGAGGCTATGTATCAAGAATTAACATGATCCAATGGTCAAATTGAAAACCCCCAAATTGAGGTCCTAGGTTTAAACTTGCAAGAATCATGTTCTTCAATGGAATCAACTGAAATTGCAAGAGAACTTAGGAATTTAATCAATAGAATGATGAGTAGCAGAATATAGACAATTACTAACATATAATCAGACCTAATTGAAAGAGAAAATCAGATTAAGAGATGAATTCATGTTGTAAAGAAGAGGAAAATCAAAATAAGAAAGCAAGAACATCATGTATGAGAATCATAGCATGGAAAGAATGAAGAGAGGTTTAATCAACCCAAGAGAGCTTGTAGAAGAGGTGGTTGCAAGGTTGCAGCACCTTCTCCACGAACTCAGTAGCAAGAACAAGATGAGGTAGAAGTAGATTAGAGAGAGAGTGAGAGATTACATACCTTGGAGAAGAGATTAGAAAAGAGAAACAATGATTCTTGTAGAAGATCATCACCCAAGCCAAGGAGGAGGCTTAGAGGAGCTTTCCCACGCTCTCAGATGTTGAAATGAGTGAAATAATGATTTAGGTTCGAGGTTTCACTTAAAAGGACAAAGGAATATCCAAACAGCATCTTTTTCACGATTCTGGGCTTGTTTTGGTCGATACCTTTGGTTGATAGTATCGACCAATAGTATCGACCAACAGCAGTTTCAACAGGATTCTCAGGAATAGTTCAGCAACTTCGAACAGGGATTCGGAAGGCTATACAAGGTCAAATTGAGTGAGGTTTTCTCCTACAAGTCAATAAAGAAGTCTAGTTTCCAGAAATACCTTTGGATCAAGCACGGGAGTTCATGAGGTCTACCAACTAAGCTCACCTTCTTCGATGCGCAAGCAGGATTTGCCAGACATAGTTCAGCAACTTCGGACAGGGATTTGGAGGGCTATATGGGGTCAAATTGGGTGGGGTTTTCTCCTACAAGTCCATCAAGAAGTCTAGTTTCGGGAAATACTTTTGGATTGTGCACAGGTGTTCATTAGGTCTACCAACTAATTCACCCCTCTTCGGTGCGCAGATTCAAAACTAACACTGACAACGCTCTCAAGTGAGGGGCATCATCGTCAATGTCCATGGGCTTGGGCTCCGACACCAAATCATCAACCAAAAGGGTATACAAGGACTTTTCCCACCACTTTGGGTCATTGGATCAACAGACAATACAAATTCCGGGCCGGGTCAGGGTAAGGATAAGGCCGGATATGGCCTCCTAAGGCTTTCAAGGATAACAACATTGAAATCAAGGTCCAACTTCAAGGTCTAACATTAAACAAGTCTTTCTTTATCCCAAAACAAATAGGGTATCCCGGGCTAGGTTTGGGCTGGATGTCACAAAGCCCCTTCCCGCAATCGAGACGATGAGTCCTGCTAGAAAGGTTAGATGCGGACCGGCTCGTATGTCGGGCAGCCGCCTCCGATGGCTAAGTCAGACGGTGAATAGATTAAGATCGCGTGCAAGAGCTACACAAGATAATGTTCAAAATCTATTGAATGCTTGGTTGCTGAGTAATCATTCTCAAACTAATATCTTGGTGTTATCTCCTCTATTGATCTTCTCCTCTTCTCCTCAGTTTCTTCTCCTTGTTCCTTTGGCGGCTATACACAAAAAACCTCAATGCTAGTTTTTCTTTGGACACGCTGCTTTTTCTCTGTGTGCATCTGGACTTTCCAACCAATGACAGGATTTTTCGTCTTTTGTAGTCAGTAAATCTTCTAGGGGTCACTTGGTGGGAAATCAGAGAAGATCTTGAGGCGGTGCGAATCTAACAAGAAAAGGGGAGTAGCCGTTTTTGCCTTTATGAGTTTTTCTCTCAAAATCAAATCAAATAAATCCTCTACTTACCCTCTTTAATTCTTCACCTATCTCCCTCTCTCGTATTTACTCCACCCATATTACGGTCTCTCTTTTTATAGAGAGATTTTCTTGATTCTCCCTTCACGAATGATAACTCAACCTTCCTAAAATGCTCTTCTGTGGTACCTTCTCTAAACTACTTTGGTGACTTTTCCTTTTCTATTTCCTTACTTCATGTGAAAAGGTGTTTTTATGCACATAGCTGGTTGACAGTGTGTGAAAGGCTATTATATCTCCTTCTTTTTCTCTCTCGATATCCCCCGTGCCTAACTATCTTTCTTTCTGAACAAGAGTCTTTCTTGTTTCTTCTTTTTCTCTTTTCGTCAGAGAAATAGCGGAAGCTCTCTGCTGGACGGTGACTCTCTCTTTCTCTTCTGTTCCCTTGTCTTTTCTGGTTGGACAGTGACTCTCTCTTTTGATGGTATTCTCATTCTCTCTGCGGGTGCTGTTTGAAGCTTTGGGTAGACAGAACTCTTCGTCAACGTCTCGAGGCCATCATCACAATGGTTCATCTTCTGGTTTTCTTGGAAGCTCGCCTGGGAAAAGCTGGTTCCCTGCGACTGGAGAACAAATGGGAACAAAAGACAAAGCGTGTTTGGAGGCTGTCCGGACATGGAATCACAAAGCTGGAAGGATCGGTTACTCGACATCTCCCTCATAAGCGCAGCAAGCGCGTGTGTTTTGGCAGAGTACTGGGCTTTAAAGTCCAACCAGTAGCGGAGGTGGTAGAAAGCTTGGTAAGGCTGTGGGAATGTGGCGGAGCTATTTACATTATCTGCTACAACAAAAATCTGCTGGCTGCAGAGCTTATGTCGTAGGACCATCGCAACCGTGCAATATCTTTTGCACCATGGTGGATAGAATCGTGTATTCTGCACCTCGCCCTCACGCCTTTTCTAGATAAAGCGGATGTGGAAGATCTAGCACCCCCCTTGGCAGTTTGGTTACAGATCCACAACATTCAGGAAGATTGCTACAAGGAGCCGTTAATTGCTGAAGCAACATCTATACTTGGGAAGGTTGCTGACGTTCAAATCAACTTAAAAGCACTGGGTCTCCCAACAAATGCTGCTTGAGTGAAGGTGATGTACAATCTTGACATGCCTGTGGAACTGCAAGTATCTATAAGAAACACAAAAGGCAATATGTTTCAGGCAAAGTGTTTGTTCGAATTAAAAATGATCTGCTCACGATGTGGCTAGATTTCCCATGGAGATATGAACTGCCCTTCCCGAAACAGCGGTGCAGGGAATCCAAGTCTTGATATCCCACTTGTGGGATCTTTCATGAAGGCAAAGACCCGGCCACTCATGTCGAGCTCTTCGAAGATTTTCTCTAGAAAAAACCTGGAGAAGTTCCTGGAGCTCAAAACCAAAAAATTATCATCTCTGAGAGATGGACAGCACAAAATCACCCTAGCATCAATGGTGGTTGATAACATTAACCTGGCGGCTATGGAATGTGATGGTGAGCCAGAGAATGTTACAAAAGCTGAAAAAATGGATGAGGGAAGGAGAACAGAAGGTTTCAATCTAAAAGAACTCTTTGATGAAGATCAGCAAAATGTGTTGAATTACAAAAGAAAGGGAAAAGCAACCAGTGAGAAAATTCCTACAGGTACGTGTGAACCAATCAAATGTGGTGCGTATCTGGAGAAAGAATTGATCGAAGGGGCCCATAACGTGAATATCTATCATGTTTATTGTAACAATGAAGTGGCCAAGGGGGGGGGTGTCAAGGCAACACGAAAAAGGTGGCTAACAACGGAATGCCAACTGAATCGAGTGAGAACTGGGAGACGGATGCTGAACACCCAAACCGCAAGAGAATGAGAATGACCAACACAAACATTCTGCTTTACGATCCTATGGAATCATACCATTCTTTTGTCAATTCTCTCCTTGCCAACTCTTTCAATCCTGACTCTCTTCTCAATTCCATTAAAGAGGATATTTTGATGAGAATTTTTGAGAGGGAAAATCAGAATATGCTACACCCTTTTTCCAATAACTTTTATCCAGCACCAGCTCAGGATCAACCTCTGATGGACAACCAGGTGACCCCTACTTCTCATTTCTTGTGGTTTCTTGACTATATTGCTCTTTCTTTTTTTGATTGTTGCACCTTTGTCTTCCGGTGCTTCCGTAAGATTGAAAAATTTTTCTTCTAATAATCCGTCGTTTCTCTGTGCTTTCTAACATCTCTTATTATTGATTGTGTATGGTAACCCAGGTCTTCAACGATAACTTTCATGCGCTCTATCCTTAAGATAGGTCTTTGTGTAGCTGTTTTTTCCTCTGTTTTGTCTCTTCTCTCCTGCGTCTCTTACTGTGTCACTTGTCTTTGTCCTACTCACCTTTTTTAAGGACTGAGGAGAGAAAAGTTAGGAAATATGAAACTGTTTAGTTGGAATGTTCGTGGTATTAATGGAAGGTTTACCATTTCAAGACTTAAAAAATTGTGTAGAAAACATGCTCCGGAAATTATTTTTCTTTGTGAGCCCAAGTGTAAAGATTTCTGTAATGTGCTTAAACGTTTCCACGGATGCTTGTTATCCTACGATGTCTTCCATGTTGTTCCAAGTAAAGGTTTACGAGGTTTCCAAGGTGGATATTCTGTCCTTTCGAATCAATCCAATTCCCTTTAAGTGGTGTTTTCTGGTGATCATTACATTGCGATCAAAGTATGTGATCTGGTTATCAATTGGGTTGTTGTCTTTGTGTATGCACCACCACAATATCATCTACAAATTCCTGTTTGGAAGGACTTGATGTCACAACTATCCTCTCTCTCTGATCCGTTTGTTCTGTGTGGTGATTTTAACGAGTTACTTTATCCTTCGGATAATTTGGGGGTATTTTTAAGCCATCTCCAAGTCTTACACATCTGGAAGAAATAATTTCTAGCTTCAATCTGAATGAGGTGCAGGGGGAAGGATCAAAATTTACATGGTCAAACCATAAAAAATCTCCACATCTTACCCTTGAAGTCCTCGACAGGGTTTTTACAAAACCAAAATTTTTTAAGTCATTTCCCAAATCTAAAGCTTTCTATTCTACCTGCAGCTGGTTCTGACCATTCTCCTTTACTTATCAATACCTGTTTTTTCCTACCCTCGGGTAGGAAACTTTTTCACTTTCAAGCAGCTTGGTTAGGTCACCCGGATTTCCAAAATGATTTGAGGGAGTCTTGGAACAAGTTGGGATGTGAGGGCCTTGGCCAAAAGTTAGCTACAACCTCAAATTTTCTTAGGGGATGGAATGCTAAAAAATTTGGCAATATCCACTCGTTATATGATAGACTGGAACTGGAATTGGCTGCTATGGAACAATGTTCTTGGCCTAATTGGGATCTTTATCACCAAAAGATTAGTTGGTTACAGAGGATCTATGAAGCTCATGAAACCTTTTGGTTTCAAAAATCTAGAGTTCAATTCATTTCTGATGGGGATAGGAATACCAAGTTCTACCATAATACTGCAAAAATTCATGTGAAAAGTAGGAAAGTTGAGTTTATCAAACAAGGGGAGTCTTATGTCTCTAATCCTGCCGGTATTGCTAATTGTTTTGCAAGTTTTATGCAGAACCTGTATAAATCCAGCAACCCATCCCTTCCCCCAATTGTTGATATGATTTTCCCTACTGAAGGCTCCATTACTATTAATAATAGTTTCTCTTCCTGCCCGAACTTGGAGGATATCCGTAAAATTGTTTTCTCCTTTGGAGCCTCGAAAGCCCCTGGATTTGATGGTTTTCAGGCATGTTTTTTTCACAGTTTTGGGAACTGATTAAATTGGATGTGTTACGCTTTGTCTCTGAATTTTTTAATCATGCTGTCCTCCCCCCTGGAATTAACCATACTCTGTTGTGCTTTATTCCAAAGAAGGATAAGGCTGTTGAGGTCTCTGACTATAGACCCATTAGTCTGTGTAATGTGTCCTACAAGATAATTGCGAAGCTATTGGCTTCTCGGTTAAAGCCTGTGTTGCATAATATTATTTCTCCTTGCCAAGCTGCTTTTGTGCCGGGTAGACAAATAACTGATAATACTATGCTTGCACATGATATTTTCCACTTCATGAAAAAGTCAAAAGCAAAAAATGGATTTGTTGCTCTTAAGTTGGATATGTCAAAAGCTTATGATAGGGTGGAATGGAGCGTCATTTTGAAAGTTTTAAAATGTCTGGGATTTGATGATAAATTTTGTGATCTGATTTCCTGTCTTATCTCATCCACATCCTTTTCAATTAAATTGAATGGAGCCCCCTATAATTATTTTAAGGGGAGTAGAGGGCTAAGACAAGGTTGTCCGTTAAGTCCTTATCTTTTTCTGATCATTATGGAAATCCTCTCTCAGCTCCTTGGAGTCTTTAGAGCGGAAGATGCTTTCTGGGGAATTAAAATAGCATAGTATGCTCCAAAACTTTCACATCTTTTTTCTTGCTGATGACACTTTCATCTTTTGTCGTGCTACTATAGAAGATGTCTCTGTGATCAAAACTATCCTAGATACCTTTGGACTTATTACTGGACAGGTAATCAATTTGGACAAAAGTGAAGCGTTCTTCAGCAAAAATGCATGCCCTATGATAAAGAAGCAGATCCTCAATTATCTAGGAATCAAGGAGATGGATAATACCTCATCTTACCTGGGGAGTCCTCTGTTTTCCGGAAAAGCTAGATCGGACAGATTGTGCCCAATTTTGAATAAGTTGAAGCTTAAGCTGGCAGGATGGAAAGCACAATCTCTTTCCTTTGCGGAGAGAGCGGTTCTACTTCAATCTGTACTGCAAGGAGTGCCTATTTATCATATGCAATATGTTTTGTTCCCAAAAAAGGTGTGTAGATCAATGGACTCCATATGCCAAAGATTTTGGCTAGGAAACTCGGGACAAGGTAAGAATCTTTCCCTCATTACATGGGACAAATGCTGTCGTCCAAAATCCCTGGGAGGATTAGGTTTCAAAAGAATGGAACTCATGAATAAGGCTCTACTTATTAAATTAGGTTGGAGACTCTTAACGGAGGAAAATTCTATTTGGGTAAAATGTTTCAAGGCCAAATATTTTCATAATACCTCTCCGTGTGATCCAAAAGTGTGGAAAAAGAAAGGCTCTCTAGTCTGGAATAGTCTGTGCTATTCTCCCTATTCTTAGAGACCTAGTGATTAGGAAGGTGGGGAATGGGGAAAACACTTTTTTCTGGTTTGACCCATGGGTTAAAAATAAAACGGTGGTGGGTGATTTTAACATGCATTCTGCGCATTATAAGATTAATCTAGCAGAAGTAATAGGTTCCAGAGATGCATTTAATTCTGAAATATCTCTTACTTTTGATTCACAAATTTCTTTTGCTATAAACTCTGTTATGCTTTCACCTGAACAGGATGTCTGGAAGCCAAGAAATTCATCTGCATAGGAAGTGACCACAAAATTTGCATATAAACATTTGATGTCTAAGCAAAACCCATCTTTATTTGATTGTGTATATAAAAACTGGTGGTCGTTTCTATGGAAACTTAAGATCCATCCTAGATTCATTAACTTTTTCTGGCGACTTGGGAATGCATGTATTCCAGTCAATGCGGTACTGGCTAGATGGAATACAAATACAGATTCTTGTATACTTTGTGGTTGCAGTACTGAATCAGCTTGGCATCTTTTTTTCACCTGTGAATGGACGCGGAGGATCTGGACGGCGGGACCATTAGGACTTAGAACATAAATATTGCCTTTTGCAGATATCTCTGATTTCTGCCTAGTGGACCCCAAAAATGTGTTAGCCTATATTAATAAATGGTGTAACAACCTAAAGTTAAAACCACCTGGGACTATAGATGCTAGTCCGAACCCACCTGTAGACTGGAATGGAAATGACAAGGGAATGCAATTCTTAAATCTACAATCAATAATACCAGAAAATCTCACAATGCTATCTTGTGCAGGGACGGCCAAAGACGGAAACAATGAAACAGGATGCTGCTGGGGTGTAATTCACTGCGGAAGAGTCGTCTATTGTTGGGGCGGAAAATACAAGGAATACAACTTGGTGACTACGATAGCAAAAGGACTAGTACTGGGATTGAAACGGGCGGAAAATCACAATCTGTGGATTGAAGGCATTATAACAAATGAGGAACAGTGGAATCAGATCAAAGAGCTTATACCAAAGCCAAAAAAACCCTGGCCCTTTGAAGCGATCCAAGATCTAATGTTCTTACTGCCCATCATAGAAGAATTAAAAATGTGCACAA
Source organism: Hakea prostrata (assembly GCF_041222555.1). NCBI lineage: Eukaryota > Viridiplantae > Streptophyta > Magnoliopsida > Proteales > Proteaceae > Hakea > Hakea prostrata. The sequence goes on from NC_142602.1 coordinate 28,333,315, forward strand.
ATACTTACCAAGACATTTTTAAGAGTGCTAGATTGATAGCAGAAATAGCATTAAGAGAGGAAGACCCATGGGAAGGGCAAATAATGTAATTATTAACCTATATTTGTTTTTTATCAACCAAAAAAAAAAAAGTATTGAATGCTTACCGGAGGGGTGAATCCTTACTTTTATACTGTATGTATTACCTTTTTTGGATTTGGTAAGTTTACCCGACGAGGACTATTGTTTCTCCTGAGATTGTGCTTCCTTGTCGTTGGTCCCGCTCAATCATCCTTTGAGTTGACCTTCCATCTTAAGTGTTGTTGTCATATAAGTCCAGCATAAGTAATGCCCTGTCTTAGCCGGTCGGTAACTGTCCCGACCGAGTACGTCTAAGTAAGAAAAATTGATTTGCTTGATTCACCAAAGGGAAATTTTTTTTTTTGGTTGTTTAATGGGTTATTTAAGCTCTAGTTAAGACCACATCGATTTACATCAATATTAATGCGAAAGGAGTAAATTTAATCCTTTATTTATATTTTTTCTTTCAATTTGAAAAAAGAAAAAAGAAAAGGTAAATATCACGTAGTAGGTGTTTTGTTAATCGTTTCGTTTAAAAAAAATTAAAGAGGTAATTTAAGGTTTCAACAATAAAAATAATTGAGGATAATTTAGGATTTTAATTACTAAGGTGATTGACAACTAAGGACTTACACTAAGGTAGTTCTAAGTTAAAGATAGTTGGGGTTTCAAAAAACTACTAATATATAAATAGATACATATATACACATTTGTATAGAGACACGTGCATATGCATGTATTTGATATTCTTCATACACAAATTTCAAATTTGGATTATTTCTAAAATTTTGTTCACTTTTATAAAATCATTATGATATCAAATGTAAACATACAGATCAAATGTATTTGAAAATTGAACTAACCATAAGATTAAAAAAAAGTAGTAAGTAGAAGATCATTATTATTATTATTATATCATCAGACCAGCTTGCACACAAACCTTGATTACATCCTCAAGAGGGAGCTTTGTTGTCCGCAACGGTCAAACCCATGACCTCTCCACTGAGAAGTATGGATCTTACCACGCTACCAACCCTGTATTGACAAATATGGTGGAATTAAATAATGTGGGGGTGAGAAGAACTTTTTTATCTTTCAAACATCAATTTCAATTTTAAAACAATTATGTTTAAAGATTAGGGTTTAAGAATTCACATTTCTTAACGTTCACAACGATCCGAGTCACAAAGTACCTATGGTTGGATGGGATCCACTCTTCTCCTTGGTTTCTCCTCTTCCCAAAGCCTCAGCCTCATTCTAGCATTAAAAAGATGCGTTTAGAGGTGACTTATAACTTAAAATAGGGTTTAAAAACTCGAAATCCCGATTCTGTCGGGATGGGCGGTTGGGTCACCCAACCGATCCAATCGACCAGCCCATGGTTAGACCCCTATCCGAACTCTGATTTTGGTATTTTTTTTGACTTGAAAGAAAGGTCTTTTGATTATCTACGTTTTGATACCTTAATCTCGCCAATCGGACACTCCATCGCCAGTCTACGGATGTGCCAAAATCGCCATTTTAATGCTATCGTGATTAATCTTCTCTCTCCTCTTAAACTCTAGGAGAGTTGTTGAGTCATCACAAGGGTCATCCACAATCATTGGGTCCACTTCCGAACCTTCAGGCTCGACCTGAGTGGCCCACAGTTGTCGCTGAGTCGAGGCTTGGGTTCTTGGTCTTGAAACCACGGGTTAAAGGGTTAGGATTTAGATAAGGTTTCACTCACTGCCAAAGTACTTGGGTGGCTCTACTAATGGCTGAAGTTACTGGCGGTGAATTGAGGACCCCTGAAATCATGGACCATACGGTCTATAAATTAGAATGAATCAGCATCGCTCATTCCAATTTTAAAACCTTACATTTAACTAGATCGTAGGATGAATCATTACACTCGTAGCAACAATAACACCCACATTTTGTATGCTTGCAAACACTAGAGCAAGGGACTGCATACCAAGCACCATTTAGGAATAAACAAAACTGTCGGATAGATACGAGATGGAGTGGCCTCTTTATTGCTGTTGGATTTAACGGTGTCAATTGCATACTGAAATCGTTTAACCGTACCGAACCGTGTTGTCTAAAACCTCGCCATACTGTACCGTTTCAAAATTCGGTACGGTATGTACTGAAACCGAATTTCTTCAGTACTTGTTCCATTTTTGGTACTCATACTGTCGGTATGTATTGAAACCATACCTTAATTGGTACTGTACCAAATTAAGGAATATAAATGTAATTTTACAATTAAAACACTTTACCTTTACCCTATCCCTAATTCCTTGTTTCAGTTATTCATTTCATCCCTCACTTGTCTTCTTAGATCTACTTGCTTTGTCTCTGTTAATATTAGATTCTATCGATTGTTTGATCACAATTTCATTAGGATCTTAATGAACTAATAACAAAAGTGGCATGGGTTCGTTCGTACTAAAATTGTACTGCACTAGATACCATGTTTAAACAGTTTTCCCGCACTGATTTAATACCGAAACCGTATCAAACCATTTTTGCAAATACCGAACATACTGTACCGTGTAAATTTGGTACGATACGGTTTTGGTTTTCGGAATTCAAAGTTGGTACCGTACTGAAATTGTACCGATAGTAGGGGTGCAAGTTTGGCCCTGGCGGCCTTGACCCGCCCTAAGCCCGCCTTGAGCCCGAATAGGGCTTGGGCTAAAGATTTTGGCCCTAAGGGCGGGTTAAGGCCAAAATATTCTGGCCCTGAACTAGGGCCAAGGGCGGGCCTGGGATTACTCTTTGGCCCGCCCAGCCCATCCCGGCCCGTCCCTGATTTTGGCCCTGATTCTGGCCTTGATTTTGTCCCTGATTTTGGCCTTGATTCTGGCCCTGATTTTGGCCCTGATTCTGGCCCTGATCTTGGCCCTGATTTTGGCCCTGATTTTGGCCCTGATTCTGACCCTGGTCTTGGTCTTGATCTTGGCCTTGATCTAGGCCCATGATTTTGGCCTTGATTTGAGTCTGGACCTTCCACCCATTATGGAGAAGAATTAATTATAATCCACATGGAGTGAATATTTGACACGTGTCAAAATTTAAAAATATGACCATGTTTTGTAAAAAATTAATAAAAATAAATTATATCTTCATTACCAATTTAGTAAGCATCCACCTGATTTTGGCCCGATCTTGACCCTAATTTTGGCTCTAGTCTTAATGTTAATTTGACCCAGATCATATATTAGATTTTTACCCTAATCTTCACATTAACATTGATATAACTATAAGTCTCGACTTTGACCTTCAGTCATTTTGATCATATTAGACTATGAGTAGTTCACTTTTTATAGTATTTTTAAGATAATTTTTATTTTTCGAACTAAGTTATTTTTAGTTGTTAACAAATGCGAGATAATATATTATAAATAATAAAAGCTAGTATATAGAGAATTAAAATCTCACAAATCTACACCCCAACGTCTCATCATAAATATTGACATCTTTCTTTTGCCTCCAATGTGATATTTCATGATTTTTTTTAATTATTTATGACATATAGCTATATTTGTAACTAAAATATAATTTTCTTTAACTATGAAAAAAATATCAATACTAAATTATCGTTGATTTACTTGTTAACAAAGTTTTGAATATGATTTTTTTTGTTGAATAAGGATATCAATGGGAGGGGTTTTCAATTTCCATCACCAAACTAATGGGAGAGGTTTTCAATTTCCATCATTAAAACAATAAGAGAAATTCAGAGATTAATATAGAATTATGGAGTATAAATTTATTTATGTTTAAAGCAACACTATCAACTTATTGACTATTTTATAATTTTGTATGAGTTTGAATCATCTTATATTTCTATGAATTTTATTTTTAGTTTACTTATGATACTTTTATTTTTATTATTATTATTTTATGAATTTACATTTGATATTTTAGGTCCAAGGATATGACCAATTAAGGTTAAGGCCAAGATAAGGTCAATCAGGGCCAGGGACAAGCTAATCAGGGTCAGGGACAATTAGGGCCAGGGACAGGGCCACTTAGGGCTAGGGATAAGGCCAATCATGGCTAATCAAGGTTATGGCCAACCAGGGCCAATCAGGGTCAATCGGGGTCAATTAGGGCCAATCAGGGCCAACCCATCCCGACCCGACCCAATTAGGGCCAATTAGGGCGGGAATGGACTTGGCTTGGTCCTGAACTAGGGTTAGGGCGGGAATGGGCTCGATTGGAACATATAGGGGCTGGGCTTGGGATTGCGGCCTAGTTGCAGCCCTAACCGATAGACACGCTTAAGTGGCACCCTTGTGTCCCCCCGCTAGGCAATATTTGGACTTTTGAGTTCGAGCTATGCAAGCATTAGCCCCGTGAACTACCAATGTAAGTACTAGCTCTATCAGCGTAGCACCACTGAAGGCCTAGTATAATTCATAGAAGCCAGTAGTGACCCCATGCTCATGCTGAAGAGTCACAATTGCCCAATGTGAGAAACAAATGAGCAAATGAGATTCAAACCTGAGATATAGAGACTACCAAATTGCCTAAGAGTGAGTTTGTCTAGAAGTGGAGTTGTTTAAGCAACATATACAAGTTTTAAATAAGAAGTTTATGTTTTTGGTTAAGATAACGTAGAAGAGATAAACAGCCAAAGGGAACATTTCTCAGACCGGGGGGAAATTAAAAAGGAAGGGAAGAACATTTCTATCCCTTTCATTTTATTAATGGAAATATTTCTTCCACTAAATAATTGGATTGGAATCATTGATGTCTACGCTTGTTATTAAATTTTTATTTTCTTGATGACCAGACGTATACTCTGCCTAATTATAATCCAATCGTGAAGAAATTGTTTTCATCCCTGATTCGATAAAAATAGAAAAAATATTTTAAAAAATTAGATTACACCCTACTGTTTGGCATGTAACCAATTCTTAACTTCTCCATCTTTGTAGGAAGATCCCTGGGCCTCTATTAATTTTTTTTCTCAATAAATTTATTTTTATTAAAAAGAAAATATAAAATTACTAGGAATATTTGAATTCAGATGCTGGTTGCAAGTCTCATCCCTATGGACAAAGTGAATTTGAATGAGCCTAATTATTGTTAAGATTTAGTTAAAGATTAAGTGTTTGAGTAAGATGGAACTATACTACCAAATCTCTTACCTAAACCAGTTGATTGTTTTTGGCCAGTCCATGTAATAGCTAACTTAATGCAGATATAGCAAATATAGTGCAAAATATGTGGATAAAAATATTTTCGGACCCGGTAATTCAACGATGGATTATTAATATAGCTCTAAAGGCTACTTTTTTCTAGAATTCAAGCCAATGGCTTGCAAACTAATGGTTGTTAAGTGTTTTTAATTAATATAAGTTTTTTTTTCATAAAAAAAAAAACCTTGTAGGTTATTTTTAGTAAAAGTAAGTTAAGAATATAGAATTACACGTTGTTTTACAATTTTATAGTAAAGTTTAGGATAAGATTAGGGCTAAGGGCCAAGCTTAGGAACAATAACACTTTTCACATATAGAGATGATGATAATGATGCAGATATTACATATATCATCAGCAAGAGTTGAATTCATGACTTATTCACTAGGAGGTGTTAGTCTTACTAATTGAACAACTAAAACTTAATTACCACTTTATTTTCAATATTTTTTTGAAATTACTAATCCAATTTTTTTTCATTTTTCTTCTCCGGCGACATCCCGGGCTTTTTTAATTAGCCGGGTCCCCGAGTGGATTCGCTTCCCCCTTAAATTTACATAAAATTACTGATGTCTCCTACCATTTTGTTCTATTAGTCAAATTATAATGTGGTATATATATATATATATATATATATACATATATATATATATATATATATATATATTCTGAAATTTATTAATATTTATTTATCTCATTGGGATCCAAATGACAAGAATAAGGTTTTTTTGTTTTTTTGGGGGTGCAGAGCTATAGAATAGGGTGCAACCATAATTAATTATCTCATATATTTAGTAATTTTTTTTATGACATTTTTATTATTTTAATTATAATTTAATTTCTTAATGAGAGTTCCAGTGTGGCGTGGATATAAGGTTAAAAGCAAGGGCGGTGCAGGAGCACTTTAATATCATGAGCTCAGCTGGTGGACCTTTGTTCGTGGACTCCGTGGACTGTTCCACTTCCACCACTGATCTCTCTAAGCCTAATAAATCCGAATCCACACATTTAAATCTTTTCAATTCGTGTGCGTTTACTGTCACCTTCACCTTCAGTGAACAATACCAGTTCACGTGTCGTCCTTATTGACTTGAAAGTTTCTGCTTTCCGCGTTTCTTCCACAAACAAATTTTAAGGCCAATCATTTGAAAATCTGGTTCTTAAATCGGCCGAGTTATGCCAATTCAAGTTCCAAATTGAATAAAAATTTGTACTGTTCTAGTTTTCAATTCTCAGGTTTCTAAACTAGACAACAATTTTGTCCGATTCGAATCGGCGAATTCACGGATGCAATACTGTAAGTTTGAATCATTTGAGCGGTTATTCATGAAAATCAAGAAATTATAACCCAAGAAAAGGACAGAAATGCTCTGTCATCCACAGGACCACCACCTTCTGGCGAAGAAAAATAGATTTCACATTTCAGATAATCTTCGGAAGTGTAACCCAAATCATAGATAGCACCGACATCCCTGTTAACAGCTCTCGCAATTCAAGAGATTCCACAAACGTGGCCACACTGGGTAGAGTAGGCAAACTAAACCAAGAAAACAAAGCAAGGTAGATGAACGCTTGTTACACTTTTCCGTCTTTGCTATCCTCTGTGTATGTGTGTGTTTGAGATAGGAAGAAAGAGAGAATTGGGTAATGGAGATGGTAGGGGAAGAAGGTAAAGCAGGAAAGCTTGTGGGTTTGGCGTGTCCTTGCTTCTACTCTTCTTGATTCCCACTATACTATTTGTTAATGACCTTCAGATGAAGCTTTTTTGCCTTCCTTGTTTGGTTCTTCGACTTAAGCGGCTACGCAACACTAAAGCATCATCTCATCAATGACTAACCCACCTACTCCTCTTCTCTTTCCTGTTTTCGTCTTCCCTGTAATGGCTTTCACATAATCGTATTTAATATGAGAACTAACAACTAAACCTCAAATACAGAGAAGCACTCAAGAAATCAATAAAGAAAAATTGTATTCGCCATGAATGGTAGTAGAAGTAGTAGTTGCAGAAATGGCTGGGTTGTGTCTCTTGTGCTTCTCTTTCCGGCAGTTTTGTCGACGCTTGCGGCTACTGTCTCCTATGATCACCGTGCGCTGGTGATCGGTGGTAACCGGAGGGTCTTAATCTCTGGTTCTATACATTATCCTCGCAGCACACCTGAGGTAGACACTAAATTAAGCTCAACCATGTCTTCTTTCATGGGTTTTCTTCTTGCTGTTCTCTGTGTAAACAAAATGTTTCCCCGCAGATGTGGCCGGACCTCATTCAGAAATCCAAGGATGGAGGTTTGGATGTTATTGAGACTTACGTGTTCTGGGATTTGCACGAACCTGTTCAGAATCAGGTTGCCTCTCTGCTCTTCTATTCTCTTCTTCCATTCGCAGCCAGGTGCTTTTACTGTGTTCTTCTATCTAATGTTGTCTGCTTGGTTGCTCTTCTTCAGTACGACTTCGAAGGGAGAAAGGATCTGGTCAAGTTCGTGAAGACAGTTGCTGAAGCTGGTCTTTATGTTCATCTGCGCATTGGCCCTTACGTCTGCGCAGAATGGAATTATGGGTAATTCTATGACTCTGTTTATTAATTACTAGTGCGTTTCTTCTAAATCAATCAAGGGTTCGTGTTTTTGATTTTGTTCGTTTATAATTGTTGCAGAGGCTTTCCTCTTTGGTTGCATTTCATTCCTGGAATCAAGTTCAGAACTGACAATGAGCCATTCAAAGTTGTCAATGACCCCTTTCCCTGTATTCCCTTGTGAACCATTTTCACTTCTAAATTATGACATTCTTATATGCTTTTCTATCTCCTTTCACAGACCCAGATGCAGAGGTTCACGGCCAAAATTGTGGATATGATGAAACAGGAGAAACTGTATGCATCCCAAGGCGGACCCATCATCTTGTCGCAGGTTGATGCATATTTTCTTACTTTAGCTGGTTCTGTGACCCTTACCTGTTGTGGTCTCTCTCTGCTGGAAATCTTACTGCATTTGGAGTGAATTCTTTCCTTTAAAGGTCATTGAAGTAGTTTTCTGTTTTATATTAGATTGAAAATGAGTATGGAAACATCCAGAGCGGCTATGGTTCTGCTGCCAAACCCTATGTCAGTTGGGCAGCAGCCATGGCTACGTCTTTAAATACAGGGGTTCCCTGGGTGATGTGCCAGCAGGCGGATGCTCCAGATTCAGTAGTGAGTTGTATTTCCCTCCCTCATCTAAATTTATTTTTCAGAATAAGTATCTGAATTTACAAAGCAGGAATATAGTTCTTGCTAGTTCTGTTTTCAGTCTCCATCTAAATTAACAAATCTGGCGTATAATTAATGTTATATCCTTTATGTAACTACTTGCAAGCCCCTAATACTTACTCATTGATGTTAACAATCCTGTATAATCTGACAGATCAACACATGCAATGGGTTTTACTGTGATTCATTTACTCCAAACTCTGACAAGAAACCTAAGATGTGGACTGAAAATTGGAGTGGTTGGTAAGTTGCTTGCTTAGGTCAATTCTTAAATCAAATTTAGTTTCTTTTTTACATTTTTCAGATCTTTGCTGGAATTTCACAAGTTCCACATGTGACCTCTTTAAATATGTGGGACACTAGGTTTCTTTCCTTTGGTGGTGCTGTGCCATACAGACCAGTGGAGGACCTTGCATTTGCTGTGGCACGCTTTTTCCAACGTGGTGGAACTTTCCAAAATTACTACATGGTATTGCCTTTGTATTGGGTATTTTATGTTACCCTAGCATTTGTACTGAAGGTTTTTGATGCATAATTATTTTGGAAATTGCATTTTTTGTTTCTCTTGAACAGTACCATGGTGGGACCAACTTTGGTCGATCTACTGGTGGACCTTTTATTGCCACTAGCTATGATTATGATGCTCCAATTGATGAATATGGTAAAGTCTAACATCCCTATTTGATAATTCACATGTGATATGTTTCGCTGTACAACAAAATGGAAATGGTTTTCATGCCTTTCATGCTATGGTTTTAAAGCACTGCCAGTATTTTCCTGTGTTGCCAAATGATCTTTAGATAAAGTATCCTTTTTAGTTGTAGAACTTTTCATTTTTACAAGAGTGTTGCAGGTGTTGTTAGACAACCGAAGTGGGGCCACCTTAAAGATTTGCACAAGGCCATCAAACTTTGTGAAGGAGCACTGGTAGCCACTGATCCGACATTCACTTCTCTTGGTCCAAACTTGGAGGTATGGAAATTCCATAGCTCACTTATTTATATTGATGAGTGATAATGCTTAGTTGTCCTCCTTGATAGGTTATTTGAATATACCATATCGTATTTCCCAATTGAGAAGGGGGTATGAGATGAAGATAGAAAGGGTAGTCCTAGAGATTGCAGTGTGTGTGCTTGTGCATACATGATGCATCAGCATATATCCATGCGTATATAAATGAAGTTCTCACAGGATTTCCATTACATGCTTATTACTTTGTCATCAAATGTCGAATACCACATTCTTCTCTTTTTCCTAATATCTTTAAAGATCCATTTGAGTAGTCAGTATTTGATGGTCAAGGGCTGATGGTGAATGATCTATAGAACATGTGTGAGGAAGTTGGTGGGATCTGCTTTTTCATGAAGTTCCCCCATTCACATCATGAAAGGTTAATCTGCTGCTTATACTTGTTTTATTCGATTGACCTACTGGTGTATATGATGGAACAAAGAGTCACCGAAGGCCTATTATGTACCTGGCCCTTGTTTTCCTGTTGGAGGCCCCCCGCGGGGCCCTTTCTCTTCCTATTCAAAATGCATCCCCTATGAGCGGGGCGGGCCGGTTGCTGGAGGGGGCAATATATGGGGGGGGGGGGGGGCCCCCCTTGTCCCCCTCATTTTTTTTTTTTTTTTTTTTTGGTGGTTTTTTTTAAAATTTGGGTTTTTTTTAAAATTTTGGGGGGGGGGGGGGGGTGAATTTTGAGAGGGATGATACCTGATTGGGAAAAAAAAAGAGAAAATAGAAATAAAAGAGGAAATCCATGAGAGAATAAATAGAATGAATGGAGAAATATAGGGTTCTGGATCGGTTGTTTTAAGTAAATCATTTTCTTCCTTAAAACTAGGGCTTGAATGATAACCATTAGATAGAGATTATGAAGCATTTGTACCCATCATCTTTATCTTATTTTGATTTGATTGGAGGACCAGGCATTACAGAAATATGGGGAAAAAAGCTTCTTTCAAATTCAAAAATGTTACATTGCATATGAGTAGCTTTTTATCTTTTGTTACTTTGTATATATAACATGAATATGTTTCTCTTTCAGGCTCATGTTTATAAAACAGGGTCTGGGTCATGTGCTGCTTTTCTTGCCAATGTGGGTACACAATCTGGTGCAACTGTGAATTTCAATGGTAATTCATACCATTTGCCTGCATGGTCTGTGAGCATCCTTCCTGACTGCAAGAATGTCGTACTCAATACTGCACAGGTTTGTACCAGGAGCAAATTTATAAACATATAGTACTCTTTCTGATTTCTCCTCACCTCTTCCAAGCATTAAGCAATATAGGTTGTACTATCTTTAGTTAGAAGATATGCAAGGTTTGCAGGCAGATGCATAATCTGTTCAGATTTTTTTAGTATACATATGCATGGAGGCTTTGCTTAGGAACAATAATGACTGGCACCAATGCTACATTCCTAACAGGGTTAGTTTTGTTAGAAACTAGTGTTTGAAATCTTTTGTGCTCCTTTTCTGTCTATGTTAATCTTATATTCTATTTGGCATGAGTATGGGTCTTGCCTGTGAAGTGCCTGACTTCGATTCAAGCTAAAACTCAAGCCTCTTGTGCATTTCCCCCACTGTCACCATCATCATATCGGAACTGAACATCTCAGGGTTGTCCTCATTGTCCATATCAGCTTGAGAATTGAACCACTGGTGTCTTTGTGAAAGCACATGGCCCTCGCAAGATGACATACACTTGTCCACATCAGTAACCATCTGAGTAGCTGCTATGGAGTCAGGCTTACCCCCACGCTGATCCATAATAGGTCACCACAGTCATCTGACTCTATTTGGAAGTTTTTGGCGAGCTGGAGTGGATAATTATTACCCTCTGAGGCTTGGTGCATCTTCAGTCCATGTTATAATGCACACCCACCCAATTCCCCCAGTTGTTTTGTGATCAGTTCTGCCTCTTGCAGTGGATCGATCCACGAGAATGTGTTCTAGTTAAGGTCAAACTTGGAAGCTGAACCAAGTCTAGAATATAACTATTTATCTTTTTTCAAGTTGGGCATAATCACATAACACAGCCACCTGTCAGGTGCATTAGAAATTTAGAATATTAGGATCATTTATATAAAGTTACTAGTATCTGAAGTGTTGGGGACAAGATGAAAAACAATGTAGTGGACCAACCAGTATTATGTAGTACCCAGTAGGTTAAATTACACTTCTATGTGTCACCTTACCGATGTAGTTCTAGATTAGTAGAAGCCAATGCTTAAGATCCAGGATGAAACAGTAGGTTAAATTACACTTCTATGTGTCACCTTAACGATGTAGTTCTAGATTAGTACAAGCCAATGCTTAAGATCCAAGATGAAACAGTAGGTTAAATTACACTTCTATGTGTCACCTTAATGATGTAGTTCTAGATTAGTACAAGCCAATGCTTAAGATCCAGGATGAACTGATAAGTTTGATTAGGTCAAGAAATTTCGGGTCAAAACTGGGTGATGTAGTGCCAGATTGATAGGAAATCAACTAAGAGCCAATATCCAGGATAGAATATGGGATGAATTGGTAAGCCTGGGTAGATGCAAACCCCATTTAGTTGGGAAAAGGCATGATGTTTGTTACTTTTGGTAAGCTTGGGTAGATCAAAATAAAGTTAGTTTAAAAGGACTTATGGTTTGCTGGTAATGGTTATATCAAGTAATTACAGCAGTCTATTGACGGAAGTTTAGGGTTTCGTGGAAGGTTAAATATTGTTGGAATTGAAGATTTGGTAATTTATGATTAGGGATTTGTGAAACTGAAGAACAATGGAACCTATGTTCAAGAAGTGGAGTTAAGACAGGGGATTTGGATTGAATTTCCAGCTAGGGGAGGGGAAAATTCTTGACAAATTTTTATTGGTAAGGTGTTGATGGTTGTATTTGGCTTGGTGAAATTTTAAGGTTTCCTGAGATGAATCTGAGATGGGGTTTCATAGGTTTTAAATGGATGATTGCAACTGCAAAGTATCCTAGTCCAAGGTTGCAGGTGAGGATTCAATCCATTTTTAATAAAAGGACTCCTAACCACTCAAAGAGACTCAAAATAGAAGAAGGACTTGAACTAAAGCTTGGACTTCCAACTAGGATTCACCGTCAAATCTTAATTAAGATCACTGCTCCAATACTAGACTTAAATAAAATAGTTGTTAAAAATTAAATATTCCTAAATACTTGTCTCAGTGTACTATCATTACCCCTACTTTATGGACTTATAAATTAGGCCAATTCACAAAAGGTCGATAGAACCCAACTATTGGCCAAAACAAAGTCTTTTGAGGACCAGTTGACCCAATTAGACACTATGACTGCATCACTAGGGATGGCCATGGATGACCTTTAAGGTGCCCATAGAATGTTCTGACCTTTAGGAACCCACAATGGTAACCAATGCCATGAATTGGGAGTTAACCTATAAATAAAATTAATCCCAATCAATATTATTAGCCCACCTCCCTGCTCATGATGATTGTGAAGGCAGTTATCCATGTAACAGTGAAAGGCAATGTTTCTGAAAATCACAAGACAAATCTGAGTCATCCATTTTCACATGTTTGTCATTCTAATCTGTCTGTTCCTGCTTAGAAGAAGGAGAGTACACAGTAATGTCTAGAGAACTGGTACAAATTCATGACACACATGGATGTTTTGCCAATACAGAAGGGTAATTTTGGATGAATTAGACATGTGACTAATCTAGGAACATCCTCTCTATCCAATGGTCAATCTGGCCATATCCTCTGTCCACATTGCAGAATAGATACTCCATGACATTTTGAAAATGGCAGACCTTTGTGACAACAAGAATTCACTATTATTTTTAACAATCGTTCCTTCCCAAACATTGGCATTACTCTCTCCCCTTCCTACCAACTTTAGTTCTTGGTTTTGATCCCTTGAACATTCTTGTTGTGCAACTTCAGAAGATGTCATGAAATGAATGCTGTATGTCCAAGAATCCTTATCACTCAAAGCATGCAACCAGTTTGGTATCTGTTGGTTTCAGTTTGCAATTAGCTTAACTGTCTTTATTCTTATCCTTGATCTTTTTCACTTCCAAAATTTATACATTATTAGCTTCGTTTGTTTACATTTCAAACATGGCAAATTTTACAATGAAATCAGGATTTTCAGTTTGTGATTAGCTTGTCTGTGTTTATTCTTATTCTTGACCTTCTTCATTTTCTTCTAAAATTTATGTATCATTAGCTTCATCTGTTTACATTTCGAACATGCCAAGCTTTACAATAGAATCAGGATAATACTTCTGTAAACCAAATCAATTTTATCAGTGAGATAAAATTAATAGTTCTAAACTATTTATTCTTCAAACATTTTCTGGATAAGTAATTTGGCATGAATCCAAGTTAACAACTTAGTCCACATTTTTTAGCTACATTAGTAACTGTAACTAGTAAAACTTTTGGTAAATATTTTCCAATTTATAACCAGGGGACAAAAAGGAAAAACTGAACATGCCCTTTAATTTTTCACTGTATGGGACATGCGTTCTTTGATATCTTATGGTGTTACCTCTTTGGGTTCAACTCATTCTATTGAGCAGTTGCTGCCCCTTCCAAAGGACTTAAGTGGCACATGCACCTTCGAAAGTTAAAAGTTGATATAGAGAAAAAAAAAAAAAAAAAAAAAAAAGAAAAAAAAAAGAAGAAGAAGAAGAAGAAGAAGAAGAAGAAATTTCATAATATTTCATAAGAATTAAGTACTAAAAGTGAGAGTTATATTTGCCTCCTACCCCCTCTCCCCCCCCCCCCCAAAAAAAAAAAAAAAAAAAAAAAAAAGAAAAAAGAAACTGAAACTGGTAAGTTATTTTAAAATTGGATGGGTGGTTTTATGTAACAGGTCAATTCCCAGGTTGTGAGTTCAAGGTTCAGTCGTCTTCCCTCAAGCGATACTATTGATTCTTCTAACACGTTTGAGTCTGGATGGAGTTGGATTAATGAACCTGTTGGTATCTCAAGTTCGAAGGCAGTCACAAATTCTGGATTATTGGAGCAAATTAATACCACAGCTGATTCTAGTGATTACTTGTGGTATTCATTAAGGTAGACAATATTCTTCTTTTCTGCTCTCTAAGAAATCACCTGATTCTTATCTAACATTTCCTTCTGTGGTTGTGTTTTCTTTCCCAGTGTTGAAATCCAAGGAAATGAACCATTCCTTCAAAATGGAACTCAATCTGTTCTTCATGTGGAATCACTTGGTCATGCTCTTCATGCCTTCATTAATGGAAAACTTGCAGGTGATGTCAATAATGATGTGAAGATATGGTTTGTGTCCCATTCATATAATACATATTTGGGGATTTCAACTGTACATTTTCCAACAAGGAACATGTATTTGAAAAACTTCCTGTTGTCTTTAGAAATCTTTTTTGATCATGGACAAGGTGGTTAAGGATTCACAGGATTTTGTTTTTCTTATGAATTCTATTTGCCACGTTTTAGGAGGTTTGTGAATGCTAGTAGAATCTTGCCAGACAACAGGTCTCTTCCAAATGAATATGAGGAACACCATGAATCAATTCTGCAAAACTCTTATCATGTTATTCCATGTTATATCTATTAGGAGAACATATTTTTTGTTCTTCCAGTAATCTTTATATATTAGGATATATCTAGGGCACAAGTCCATCCAAGGATTTAATTATCGATATTGGGTGTTATTGGGGTGATCAAGAGATGCATCATATTACATTTGGAGAGAAACTAGATAAGCTAAGGTTACAGATGGAAAATGGCCAATAGAAACATGGAATCAAATTGACAGAACTGGCCTATTCCTAGCCATTTTCTTTATAATCCATCTAAATTGGACCAATTCATAGGCCAATTCTCAATTCTGTATTGATTGTATTTTCACCTTAAATTAGCTTAGGTTCTCAATTCCTGATTGGATACAGGATGAATTGTATTGGGATCCTCTTTGATCAGTTCTGTTCCTGATTCAGAGTCTAAAACCTTTATGAAGAGCACAATACATGTACTTAGAACAATAAAACAACTTCTGTTCTTTTTTAAAGCCAGAATCCCTCCTTAGATGGTTTAGGTTCAACAAAATATTGCTGATGTAGGCTAAATGCAGCAAAAGCCCTTTGATATGGTTCATAAAAATCTCCGACAAACCAAGGATTATAAATATTTTACAAGGATAATTCCTTTCTCATGTGAAAAGAAATTTCTTGCAACCTCGGCCTGTTTTGATTTTTTCCTTCAGAAAATTCAACCATCACAGTTTTGTGGCTGTTAAACACCCATTACTCCTTTCTCTTAGGCACCTAAGTTTTCTCCTGGTTCATGCTTTTTTTTTTTTTGGGGGGGGGGGGGGGAGGGGAAGAAAACAATTCTTGCCAAGTGACTTAAAAAGAGATAAAAGGTAGAAGTTTTCAAACATAATTGACTATCTAAGAAGTCTTTTTAAACATAGTTGACTATCTAACTATTTTTCCATATTGTTCTGGATGAATTGTGCTTGAGCAATTTTTGGTTTTAGGCATTTGGTGTTAACGCAAATTATTATGTTTTTGCCTAATTTAATAGGGAGTGGGACAGGCAACAGTGGCAATGCAAAGGTCACTTTAGAGACGCCAATTACACTTGTGCAGGGGAAGAACACCATTGACCTCCTGAGCTTGACAGTTGGACTGCAGGTCTAGGTTTTCCCCTTGTCAGTGAACTTGATGATTCTCCATCTTGCATGTTTCTCAAGAGCTATTTCTGTTTGTGTTTATTTGTCATCTCTACAATTAGCAAATCTTCCATCCATGAGATGAATAAGTTCTATCATTCATAAATTCCATAGAAAAGCTATAAATCCGTATTAAGTTTTGTATATTTGTTTCAGAATTATGGAGCATTCTATGACTTGCAAGGTGCTGGGGTTACTGGTCCAGTCAATCTGAAAGCCTCCAAAGGTGGTGCTAGTACTGATCTATCCTCAAGCCAATGGGCATATCAGGTCTAACTCTTTTACAGTCTTCTGTCATCTGCATGCCTATCATGTGTACATGTCTAATTTGAATTTGAATAGCCTACTAAGCTTCTGCTCGCACATCAGATGTTTTATTGACCTCCTATGCATCTGAAGTAGAAATACCTCCACTAAAGTTTCTTATAATTCTTAAGATTGTCATGTTTAAGAAATAAATTTCCTATTCTTAAATCCTAAACAAGCAAATAATATTAGGCAAAATTAAGGGCGCTTGTGACTGTTTCTTTTGCGGTATATATATATATACTCATAAATAAATCCTAAAAATAAATAAATATTTATTTATTTTTGAAGCACTATAAGGAAACTACTACTCTCTGCTCTCTAATATTCAGTTTTCACAGATTGGACTAAAGGGTGAAGAATTAGGTTTTTCTGCGGGAACTTCTTCACAGTGGATTTCACAGTCTAGTTTACCAAAAAACCAGCCGTTGATATGGTACAAGGTATGTCACAGTTTACAGCTCCATTTCCTCTCCTTTGCTATTTGTATCTTTTCTTGATGGAAGTGATCACTTAGTATTTTTTATGAACTTATTATTTCTTCTCGGAATGCAAAATGGCACCCAATTGTGCAGCACATGCTGTGCCTGCACCCACGCATAGGGCTGTATGGAATGACTGCCTCACCCCGGTCATTTCTGGCTTTCCGGGGGGACGCAACTGTCATTTGGTAAGCCCATATCTGGGGTCAGGAGCAGCATATTGTTACAGGCCACCCAAATAGTGGGCATGGGCCTAGCATGGAAGGCCCATGCCTAACTCTCAATGCTCACAGGCTTAGACAACAAGGCCCACGGGCTTAGCTGGCAAGGCCCACTAGGTCTAGCCCATGAAGATGCATATTGGACTAAGGTTGGCCCATGTAGAAGGACCTACGATTGTGGGGAAGACTAGATAGTTTCTGGAAATATATAGGTCTGTTGTAAATATTTAGAATCTAGTATCCTAGTTTAGAAATATCCAGGACCTTTGGAAGAATATTTTCTACCTAGAATATTCTGCATCATTGGATGGAGGACAGTTGTGTAACTTTAACCATTCATTGTACATTGAGGTGCCTATAAATAGGATTGTCTCGTTTTGATGAGGCGCCAAGCAAGTGAGTCCCTTGACTTTAAGTGAGTTCCACAGTTAATTAGAAAACCATTCTTTTAATCTCTCTTGCAGTCTTCCTATCTTCTCTTCCCAACTTTCTTAGAAGCATTATAGGCCGACTTAGTACTAGTGAAGTGCTAAGTGCTGGCATAGTTGGTGTAGTAGAAGACCAAAAGCCGTGTCAATATGCTGCACAGTTGGGTGGCTTTCCAACAATTCCTTTACCTAAAGGGGTGGGTGAGGGGCGATAAGAAAGGAAGAATCAGCTACCGTCAGCCAATAGGCAACAATATTGAGAGGAATAGCCTGAAGCAACTACAGGAATATAGTGGCGACTGTGGATAATACATGTGAAATTCTATATATTAATCATATATGGCATGATTCTAATTTCAGACCAGCTTTGATGCCCCTGATGGCAATGGCCCAATTGCACTTGACTTCACGGGAATGGGGAAGGGTGAGGCTTGGGTGAATGGGCAGAGCATTGGACGCTATTGGCCAACTAATCTCTCCCCCCAGGGTGGTTGTACCAAGTCTTGTGACTACAGAGGGCCTTACAGCTCAAGTAAATGCCTCAAGAACTGCGGTGCTGCATCTCAGAAACTGTAAGTTGTATCACACCTCTGCCATACTAAAATTTATCGTGTATTAACTAATCTTGTTTATGTCTCAGGTATCACGTGCCACGTTCCTGGGTCCAACCAAGTGGCAATACTCTGGTGATGTTTGAGGAGATGGGTGGGGATCCTACACAGTTATCATTTCAGACAAGACAGACCGAGAGCTTGTGCTCGCACATTTCAGAGTCACATCCATCCCCTGTTGATAGATGGAGCTTAGCTCAAACATCAGACAAGAAATCAGGGCCTATGCTTCAGCTTGAGTGCCCATTTCCTAATCAGGTTATTTCTTCAATCAGGTTTGCGAGTTTTGGGACTCCTTCAGGGACTTGCGGTCGTTTTAGACATGGTCGGTGCACCAGCGCCAAGGTTCTTGGCATTGTCCAGGAGGTATGAAGTGTTGCTTTGATCTAACTGCTGTGCTGTTAGCTCTTCTTTAATCTTGTCACAATCCCATTGGTGTTTTATGCTTATGGTGTAAATTTTGTCAGGCCTGCGTTGGATCAAAAAGTTGCAGCCTTGGAGTATCAATAGACACATTTGGTGATCCATGTGTAGGAGTAACAAAGAGCCTTGCAGTTGAAGCCGTTTGTTCATGAAGCATTGTTCTGGGTTTGGTTTGTAATCAAAGCATAGGTCCCAGAAACTGTAGAATACAATAAATTCCTTCACTGCAAATGAATGTGGAGGAACTCTATACAAGAAAGGAAAAATGGTAATGGAATCTTCTTTGCTTTCAAGGAGAGAGCCCCAAAGTATGACTGTCAAAGGGCCTTGTTTGCCGCATTTTCTGGTAATAGGTCATTCGTAAATTGTTTTAAGATTTACAATATTATGACATGCTTATCTCAAATCTATGAGGCATCCTCTTAGCATGTCTAGACATGGAGCTGAAGCTTCTTGCTGGGTTGCATGACTGCTTAGCCTGAAAGTGTTTGACCCCAGTTGATGGTCAAATAGCAAAGCAGGGTATAGATCTATTTGCTTCCAGGAGCGCAAGTTGATCATGCAATCCAGCAATTGGCTCGAAGTGCTTAATCCTTTCTTCTTCTCATTTAAAAGAAAATGAGATTATAACGGGTACCAAGCTGTTGTATGTTTTTTGGTTTTTGATCATCCCAATTGCTTACGATTCTGGGCATGACTCATGGCGGCTGGAAATTCATTAAAAAAAAAAAAAAAAAAAAAATGGATCTCTCATCCTGGAAATCTGCTTTATCCATTCCGTAGACTTAAAAGTAGACAATGACCATGAAATTAATATAACAAATATTTGGGAAACACATGAAAACATATCTTTGGGCAAATTTTGGCAGCCCTTATTCACATATCAATCACAGAAACGTCTATGTAATTGAAATGTAATTGAAGACTATAAGCTATTAATGCTTATAATTTACTGTAAGAAATAAGAAACCAAATTCTGGGAAAAAGAACAGTTCCCTTCTCCATCAATACTGAACTACCTGCTTAAGGACAGTGTTTGCTGAAGAAAGTTCGTTGAACCTGCAAAGTTTGCAAACTGGTGAAAGGAGGGAGAGAGTGCGGTACTTGTCTTCTCCTCCCATCATTGGCATGGGGACCCCAATCTTGACAGGGGAAACATAGTCTTGCCTGTAAGTCTGACCCAGTACTCCCTCAACTCGCTCAGACAAGCTCTTGAACCTGAACTGGGTTTCTAAGTGGGCGAAGGCATCGTTTGGTGGCAACTGATAGTTATGAACACGGTTCTCCTCTGCTCCAATGGGTGTGACCTTCACATCCATCTCTACCAACCCAGCAACTGTGACCCTGACACTGTTGGTTTCATCAGTCCTTTCGATGATGACTTCCCTGTCAGCGTCACTACTCCGCCATTCGGCTACTTCATCAGCCGGTAACTGAACTGTTTCTCCATCCCAGTGAACGACAAGCGCATCAACGCTGTCATCCCAACGAGAAACTCGCTTAGCAGCAAGTACAAGTGTGTGGGAATCAAACATGACGGCGAGGGCTTGGACCCAGGTGAAGTCTCTTGTCCTCCCAGTGGGTCGGGAACCGATGAAGTGGGCATTGATCTGAAGATCATTATCTGAAACAAGAGCGAAATTGCCACCGGTGGCACCATGGAAATAGAACATCACACCGTCTCCTCCAACAAACCTGGGGTCATAACAGATGGATCCATATCCATTGCATTTGGCTTTCCTATCTGTCAACAAGTAAATCCTTTTTTAAGTATCTGAAAAAGACCAGTAGCAGTAGTAGTTGAAGAATAAGAAAGGAGGGAAATGATAGAACTTACACTTGCAAGTGGTCTCACACTTGTTACAGTTGATGTAGCATCCCTTCGCCTTCTTGTTCTTCTTGGGCTTCCTGGTAGGGCACTCAGAGGGGCATTGCAGGGTCTTTTGATAGCACTTTCCAGATCCCTGGCAAAGAGCTCTTTCTTGTCCATTCTTTCCCTTGGACAGTTCCTTGTAATTTGTGGCCTTGTCTTTCTTGTCATCTTTGGTGCTGTTGCTTTTGCCATTGCTGCTACCTTTGCTATCGGCAAAGGCAATCTCCATGGAGATAAACAGAAGAAGGAAACAGACTGTTAGAAACGACTCTTTCCTGCCCATCTTTGCCTTGGATAAAAGATGGAAAGGTCAGGGTGGTGAAGGTAGAAGAGCTGAAAGGGGTCTTTTATAGGCCCATTCCACGTTCATTCCTTCTCCTACAAACAAAAGGCTTCTCATAAATCTGCATGGTGTCTTCTGTATTCTTTCAACTTCCTTCTAGTTTGGGTTGAGTAGTTGACTAATTTGGAGTAAACTTTCTTCTATATGCCTAAATGCTAAAATGTATAGGTGGATTGGGTAGGTTTAAGACTTAAAACTGATAAAATAATTGCTTTGGTGGGTGGTTTCAGACTTTGATAATGAAATCCAATGCTAGTGATCTAGGTAAAGATACTCTTCCTTGATTGTTAGCTAGCTCTCCATATATCCTATTATATGATTTGGGTAATTAAAGACGCCCTCTTAGTTTATTTTCTCCCCTTGAATACTGTAACCAGGTTTAAGACCCTAAGTAATGGCTATAAAAGTATACGTACGATGATCTGGGTAAAGTACTTTCTCGTTTGCTAGCTACCCATGAATGCTTTAATACGAAAAAGGGTTTTTGTTAACCTGATTTGAAGAAGATGATCTGCGTAGAGTAGTTGATTTCTTTTGTTTTGACCACCTTCAACTTGCCGAGTAGTGCGGCATAGAAAGATAGCATCAAAGGGTGTCTATCTCTGGCTATCCAGGGCTTCAGATGAATTTTAAATGAACAGTGAAATGAGGTTGACCTGCACTTGAAGTAACCACAGACCATTTGCTTAGTTACGACTTACGAGGAGTTGATGAAGCACATGGGACATCGGTTGGAGCTTGCGAGCCCTACAATCATGGGTTAATTTTGAAGACTCGTTAAGACTAACCCTCACCCTCGCCCATACTTGTAAACCCTATTCACCATGCTTTCAGGCCTTTCTTCGAAAGCTAGATTTTCCAGGGTTGGTAGAGTGGTAAGATCCATACTTCTCAATTGGAGAGGTTATGGGTTCGACCTTGCGAAAGACAAAGCTCTCTCTGAGAATGTAATCGAGGTGCGCGCAAGCTGGCCAGGATGAACATCAAAAAAAAAAAAAAAAAAAAAAAAAAAAAAAAAGAAAAAAAAAAAAAGAAAAGAAAAAGAACTAGAATTTTCAACTGTGGGCCCAATAGGAATGTATTTTTAAAATAAATTTATTAAAAGCCCATTTCCATAAACGGATAATTTCTTAGCACTTAAAGAACTGATCTCCTTGGATATTACCAAATGCAATACTAATGAGCCTTTTATTCTCTAAAATCCATTCTCAACATCTAAAGTTTCAAGTTATACTAATTTGGGAAGTGAAATAAGGTTTACACCACAATCATGCTGTCCTAGCTTACAAAATACAAAGCTTTGATTGAACTGAAAGATCTTAACCTTGGAGGTAACTTATAATAGTCAATAGAGGAGTAATTAAACTTTTTAGTTCCACCATGCAAACGGAGGTGGACCACAAGCTGATACATATATAGAGCCCCTCTTCCAAAGAACATGCAAACCCATTGTAAAAAAAGGTTTTGCACTAGTTGAGTTTTATCATTGTAGATATCTTATGCTTATTACCTCATATCAAGATGGATTCTATAAGCATGAAACATATATATGGTGATTATCTTATGTGTACTAGTATAGGATGTTAGCTTACTTAATTATATAATATGCTAAGTTGTACAATTATACTTAGGATGTATAATGCTAGTTTTCTGATTCTTAATTATGTTGCTTAGAATGCATATTCTAGATTATTTTAGTTAATTATTTAATGCTCATACATTTATAAACCTGATTAAACCATAATGATCAATAACGATATGTATGCAATTAAATAAATATGTAACTAGATGATTATGAGACTTGGTGCAATGTATGGGGTTATGTATCACATCTCCCCCGCTAGTTTTAGTCTTGCCTAACAACCCGTGGGTGCAATCCATAGTTACAAGATCTATGGTTTAGCCATTAGTAATAATTAATGCACACAATACCAAATCAAGAGCAAAGAACAATCCAATAATTGAAGAAAATAATTATAATCTAGAGAAAGAATAAAAGAAATATGTCCAAAAGGGGTATTTTAGCGGAAGTAGAGAGAATATCAAAGTCTAATGATTGTTTTGGTCTTTCTCGAGGCTGGCGCTTTTCTCTTCTAATTTCTCGACAAAAAGAGTCATGAAACCCTCCTTCATCGATCTAGCTAAATGGCGAATCACCTGAATCCTCTTGTTGTCAATAGGTGCTATAAGCGCACTCTATGTACCCACAGAAGGCTTCGTGTTGTGCAACACCACTTCCCATTGACGTCTTTAGAGTCTTTTCATGGGGGGGGGGGGGGATTCTCCCAGACATATGGAACTTCTCCCGCGTTAGTATAGTCATATGAAGAAAATAGAAATAATCTACAAAGGATGAGTTCTTACGAACTTAGTAAGGCAACAATCTCACATACATATCAACATCTTAAACATGATAAATATAATAAAGAAAAGATGATATGTATAAGTATGGATGCATCTAGCAGCTAACCATGTAAGTATCTAACATGGCAGACATGCTTTAAGATATAACACCATCCCTCTTCTAGGTAGGTCTCGTCACTTTGACTGGCTACTTCTGTTGGGATCTCGGGCAAGGGGTACGGTTCTCGTCAATCAACCATGGTTGGATTTAGGTCTAGACTCTCTCACCACAACCATTGGCATGAGTACTGGTGTATGTTAGGGATTTTAATCCAATGCAAGGTCCTACGATCACATATTATGGGTGGTCTAGATACTTCCCCTATGACACCAACCAACTCGGTTAATTATCATTCTCCACCTAGGAATGAGAATTCTCACGGATTGATTACCTCTGTTGGACTCCATTCCCTAACCCTATGATCATTCACATATTGTTAGGTTGGATGCTCTCATGTCCCCTCACGACTCTCAAGCTGCTTAGTGGATGCCCATGAGCCTAACCCTAACATATGCAACCCTACCATTGCATGATCAACAGTGGACCACTGAGTCTCCTCATGGACTAGGTACCACTGTAGGATGAAACAAAGTCAAGTCACCGTCATCACGAGTCATTCGACTTCAATAACCTTGCCAAAAGGGTAGTAACATGTAAGGGTATCTAACCATGCACTCTAGACCTCCTAGGTATGTAGTCCAACAACCATGATTGTGCTAGGGGCATCAGAGAACAGTGTCCAATACCATAGTCCCTAATATCCTAATCTAGGAATACCCAGCAAGGATAACCCTCAATCATAGTTGCACTAACACATCATTCCATATCAAATAATGATTCAGGTACATCTAATCATCATCCATGTACAACATCTTATTATCAAGTAATCAATTTAAACTATTGAAACAGCAGGTCATAAGACTTCTTGCACATTCAAAGTAATAAACAATGTGTCATATTATACGTTAAATCATATATATATATGTAATTGTAACCTTACTTGTCTACGCAAAAAAACTATTGAGAAAAGTATTAAACCTCACAAGTAAACCACCCCCGTAGACCTCAAAGATCACCTAGATTAGGGTTAAGAAGTTTCATTAAAGTCTCAGATCAAAACTGAGCAAAAATCAAACTGACATGGCCATTGTGACCCATCCGGTTGCTCAGGGCAGTTGGTTGGGCCAATCGACTACCCCCTTCTCGGGCAGAATCTCAAGTCCGAAATTCAGAATTTGATCACTCATCCAAGATCTGATTTTGGGATGATTCAAATCCGAATTTCATCTTAGAACTCTAGAAAGATCAACACGTTCTAGATTACAGAGGAGGAAGATTTAAAATCCACTACATCTCATTCGACAAAATCAACTGTTGATCCGGATATAGAAATCCATCTTTGGGTGTAATCTAGTTGCGATCATTGATGGAAAGGATTCTAAACACTCCAACTCACCATTTACAGAATCTTAGAAGAAGGAACAACACTCTAATAACAAAGAAAATCAAGTAAGGAGAGACTGTGTTTAACTAACCTCTAAAAGATTTGAAAGTCCAAGTGAGATCCAAGTCTTCTGTGTGATTCGAGAGTTCTTCACCACCAACCACGTTTACTTTGTCTCCCAACTGTCTACAACAACCTCCACGAATAAAATAATACAAAATTAGGTAGTGAATGACTATTTATAAAGGGCCGAGGACAAAATAGGGTTTAAAACCTGCAAATAGACTGATGCTTGGGGAGGTTGGCTGGGTCAATCAACCGCCTTAAGCAACCGCCCCAAGTACTTTTTAGTACTCCGGTGCTTTGCTCATCCGGTTGATCCCCAACACCATTCTAACTTAAACCAACATGTGGGGGGGGGGGGGTCCTTACCTTGATCTTGGACATCTTCAAACTCGACTTGTCTCAAGCTAGAGATCCACCTTCCAAGTCCATTGGGGTTTCCATTGAATCTCCTTCGGATTCCCAGTATGCTAGGTTTTTCATCAATAGCCAGATCCATTGGCTTATGGATCATGGGCTTCAATCCGGAAAGCCCACAACTTCTTTTGGTTGGAACTTCGGGTACTTAGGACCTGCAATACAGATCTCGGGTTAGAATTACATGAGTTATTACATTATGTGATAACCATTTTTCAAAAACTTGTGAAATGTTGGTCATCTCAATTTAGCAAGACAAAACATTGTCCAAGACGAGATTCAGTCAACTTCTTGAAGCTCACTGAGATTTCGTCGAAATATCAGAAATTTGGTGAAGTTTTGAGAATTTCAAGGTGCCGTATAACATTATTTGTAATTTTTAATTTTTGAATTATAATTGAGATTTGACTATTTAGTATTTGTTCTTGTATTTTAATGAAAATTCCAATGTTTTTCTTGTATGTCCATGTTTAGATTTGTGAAACTACATGGTCCAATTTTGTCCACATACAGCTAAGTATGTGTAAATAAAAAAGATTAAATTGTGTTAGGTTTTAGTAAAACATAACACTGCAATTGTACTTATAGAGTTATTGGCCTCAAATTAGACAATATACAAAAAATTAGACTCAAAAACCACCTAAAACTCATTGAAACACTCAACTAATATTTCCTTGAGATTTAGGCGAAATCTCTCGACAACCAGGCTTTCCTGACCTCATCGACACACTGAAACAAGATGAGATCCTTTTTTCTTCTTCTTCTTCTTTTCAATGATAAAAAAACAACTTCATTCATTCAAATCACATACAAATTTCGTTAAGTAATATATATAGTCTTCCTATTACCACTAAAAAGAAAAGAAAAGAAAGAAAAAAAGAAGTAATATATCCCTCCAGCTAGTATCCCTAGAGCTATACATCGCTTGATTTGCCAGATTGGTAACTTCTAAAAGGAAGTCATCCCCAAAGGTCCAAAACATGCTTCTTAAGTCAGTTCTAAAATGTGGATAAGGTTATGTTATCAACCATAGAGTCTAAAGGCCAAGCTAGCTTTAGAGCAGCTTCTAGGTAGAGGACCAAGAACTGCTTGCTCATTGAACTAGATTTCCTTGATCTGGGTCTGAAAAACAAGTACATGATCTATCCCTTTCGAATACCCAACAGAACATTCTGCAAAAAGCTATTAGAGTCAACTATCCCTCAAAGAATAGTCCAAAAATCCACCTTGTCTGGTTCAGCTGTGGATTATGAACCCCTTGTGCAATCTTGCGTTGGCATTTCTATCCAAGCTTGGAAGTAAAGCTGCTTGATTTGAAAAGCTTTGGACAAATGTGATGGATCATACTATTTAGATTATTAGTATATTTATATATATATTCTTCCATTTAGGTAACCAGTATATGTAGAATCCTTCTATTCAAATAATTACCATTTGCTATCTTCCTTTATAAATAACTAGCATTTCTGCTATATAATTGATTAATTTATTAGTGTATTCTTTTTACCCTAATTGAGAACGTTTTTATTTTTTTTTTGGTTTGCCAACCGGTTTATAACGGGTTCGATGGGGGGGTGAGTCTCCCGGGATTTTGCTCCACAAGGATTCGATCAATCTTGCTTGCCAAGGCCTTGGACCAACCCCGTTGGCTGGCGTTGTTTAATTGTATTACCTAAAATGTAATTTTCATTTCCTTTATATATAAGCGATTGTGCCCACTTGTCATGGAATGCAATGGAAGAA
Source organism: Hakea prostrata (assembly GCF_041222555.1). Lineage (NCBI taxonomy): Eukaryota > Viridiplantae > Streptophyta > Magnoliopsida > Proteales > Proteaceae > Hakea > Hakea prostrata. The sequence goes on from NC_142602.1 coordinate 28,360,286, forward strand.
TCATTTAGGGCCTGTGTGGTTACATGTTCATGAATGAGAATCATACCCGTTTGGTTGTAAAAATCTCTAGATCATGAAATCTAGAGATTCACATTTTTACATTAAAAACGTGAATCTGTAGATTTATGGGTAAATGGTGAAATCCAGAGATTTTAAAAAAAACTATACATTTGAACATTCACAAAAATCACGTCGATCAAATAGTTTTTTAGGATGAATCCGCAGATTTCATTCTACAACCAAACATTTAATTTTATAAATTATGACTCTATAGAATTGAAATCTATAGATTTGAAATCTCTAGATATTTGAAATCTATCTAGAGAAATTTTCAAATATTTAGAAATTTCAAATCTATATATTTTAAATCTATGGAGTCATAATTCATAAAATTAACTGTTTGGTTAACTAAATATGTGGAATGAAATTTGTGGATTTATCGGTAGCTTTTGTGAATGCACAAATGTTTAGTGGTTTTATGGTAGGGTTGAAATCTCTAGATTTCACGTTATATCCGTAAATCTACAGATTCATGTTTTTAGTGTAAAAAGATGAATCTCTAAATTTCTTGAATCCAAAGATTTTCAAAATCAAACGGATATAAATCTCGCATTCATGAATCAAATGTATGGATTCATGTAAACAAACAGGCCTTTAGCTCATATTGAGTTGATTTGGACTTGAATAGTCCTTTATCTAAAGCCTTGAAGTGCAACTTGTCCCCTTGAAGAATGACACCCTTATCCTCCTCCTTTTTTTTTTTGTTTGTTAATCCACTGTATCAATTTTGGCGATCCTAGATTGCATAATTCTTTAGGAGACAAGTAGCTCTTCATGGCTAAGAGAAAAGACTCTTCAAAGTCCAAATAAACTCAATATAAGCTAAATGATTCTTCTATTGCATTCCATGATAAATGGCCATAGGGCTTTACAAAGAAAAGAAATGAAAAATTACATTTTAGGGAATATAATAAAACAACCTTCATATTTAGAGTAAAGAGAATATACTAAGAACTTAATCAAATATATAGCAAATATGCTTGTTATTAGATAGCAAACAAGCTAAGTATTTGAATACAAGAACTCTACATATACTTAATTAGTTACCTAAATGGAAGAATATAAATATATTAATAATTTAAATAGTAGGAACAATCATATTTTGTTCAAGGCTTTCCAAATCAAGCCGCTTTGCTTTCCAAGCTAGGATGGATGATGTAAAAGCAAAATTGCATCACCCTGAAAAAGTCTAAAATGTGAAAAGCTGAATGATGGAGTTTGAACTGCTCTAGGAACCATGAGCAGGGCAAGAGTTCCGGCTGCCAGTGGTCCATCGTCGATGAGAGCCCCTCCGGTTGGACAACACTCAGGAATCCCACCCGATCGTTCTGGTGGAGATTGGATAATTTTTTTGGCCCAACGCCAACCTCCAATAGCATGAAGAGGTTTGTGTTGGATCACTGGGCAAATCGAGGTGAGATAGAAGTCTATGGATGATCATCTTCTGGTGTTTTCCTGTTTCTTTTTCAGACTGTTGAACTTAGTCGTGAAGTACTTGATGAGGGTCCGAGGTGTTTCGGAGCGAGGCCTCTCATGCTCCAGCCATGGTCACACGCTCCCATGGAAAGAACTGATGAAAAGCAACTCCCAGTGTGGGTAAGACTATATGGCCTGCCAATGGACCTTTGGGGAGGCAAGTTGCTATCCACCATCGCCAGTGTTATTGGTACACCTCTATGTAGAGATCGGTGCATGACTAGAAGAGAAAATGTTTCATTTGATTGTTTCTGGGTTTTAGTGGATGTTGAAGACAGGTTGCAGAGTATATAAACGTTTGCGAGAGAGATGGTGGAATCCTCTAGCAAAAAGTTTCTCATGATTAGGCAGCTCCACATTATTCCCGTTGCCCACCGTGTCTTTGGACACTCAAATGAGCACTAACCATCAAATCATGCTACTGCTGTGGTAATTAATGCTCCAGTTGCTCCATCTGCTATGATGGTACCCACTTGCTCAAAGAAATGAGGAAGGGTGGCAAACAGCTGGGCGCCGTCGGAACAAGGGCAAGAGACGGCATAAAGGTAATGCAATCCAAACCCCATTACGTGGCCTCACTTGATAGGGTTTAGGAAATGAGAGTCCAACAAAAGTAATCAGTCCGTGAGGATTCTCATTCTTAGGTAGATAATAATACTTAATCGAGTTAGTTGGTGTCATAGGGGATAGTATCTAAACCACATGTAGTATGTTATTGTAGGACCTTGCATTGAGTTAGAAATCCTTGACATGCGCCAATACTCATGCCACTGCTTGTTGTGAGAGAGTGTGAGACCTAAACCCCAGCTAAGGTTGATTGACTAGGACCGTACTCCCTTGCCCGGGATCCCAACAGAGGTACCTAGTCCATGAGGGATTAGAATGACGAGACCTACCTAGAGGAGAGACTGATGTTATATCTTAAAGCATGTATGCTTTATTAGAGAATTGCATGGTTAGCTGTTAGGTGCATCCATACTGTTGCTTATCACTTTTTCATTTTATTCATGATGTGTTTATGATGTCAATGTGTATATGAGATTGTAACCTTATTGAGTTTGTGAACTCATCTTTGTGGATTGTCTCTATTTTTTTTTCTTTAGATGGTTATACAGAAGTGGAAGAAGTTTCATATGTATGGGAGAACTCCAAAGAAGACATTGTAGAAATGTCAATCGGAATTGGTGCTGCACAACACGAAGCCTCTTATGGGTGCATGGAGTGCTCTTATGGCACCTATTGATAGAAAGATGATTCAAGTTGTTGGTTATTTGGATTAGTCGATGAGAAAAGGTTTTATGACACCTTTTATTGTAAGACTAGAAGAAGGGTGTGTCAGTCCTGAGAAAGACAAAAACAATAATTAAACCATGAGATTTTCTTTGCTTCCGTTGAAAACATTCTTTTGGATACATTTCCTTTGATTCATTCCTTGGATTATATTTATTATTTTTCATTGGATTTTGAACTCTTTGTTCCTTAACATTAATTATTGAACTGTTCTTTGCTCTTGATTTGAACATTGTATCTATTTATTATTACTGATGGATAAACCATGGATCTTGTGGCTGTGGATCACACCCATGGGTTGTCTGGTGGGTCCGAAATTGGAGGGTGGGGTATGACACTCATGTTGAGATTTACTTTATATCACTCATAATATGACATTAGTTGTAATTTTAAACTGAATGGCAAGGGGCTAGATGGACAATAAAATTACAACACAAGTTATTACATCGTTTGAAAAAAAAAACTTCGAGATTATCAAAAGGCAATTATAATTTTTATAAGACATGCATGATATATATACTTACCATTGCATAATATCAAACATGTTCACAATACAAAATCATATGACAAAATAAAATAACCATGTTAACAAAATTTGTCAACGGTGAAGTTATAAAAACAACATAAATATGTTATCTTATGTTTCATACATATAGAGGTGGAATTTGATTCTGAAAATGATTCCATTAAAACCCTAAGAGAACGCTTCAAATTTTTTTGTGGTTTGCGTAGAAATTAAAAAAATACTAAATATATAGCATTCCAATTTTTTTTTATATCCGCTTAACTAAAACATGATATATCATATTTCGCATATATATGGGTGTAATTTAGTTCTAAAAATAGTTCATTTTCTTACAAAAGGGTCTTAAACATAAAACCCCAAGAGAACGCTTCAAAATTCCATACAGTTTGGTCATAAATTAATAAATACTAAATATAGTATTTCGGATTTTTTTTAATGATACCATCAATTAAATCGGTTTAGAAGCAAATCAGAGCCTATTCTGTCAAACCGAACCGAACTAGTATATGCGGTCGGACCATTAGGGTGGTGAAGGTTGGAGAGAGGGGTCTTTATAGGACTAATACCCTTCATTTCCTTATTGTACAATCAATTACCTCATCAATTTGCATGGTTTGTTTCTTGGGTAATTTTTTATCTAAGATTAAATCTAACTAAAATCACATGGATTGATAAAAACACCATAAGATAATAATAATATAAGATGATGAAACATACCCTACGTAGGATCCATTGAAAACGGAATACAACGAAATCTTTTTTTTAGTCTCGCACAAAGAATGAACTTGAAGTTGATTCTATGATCAACTTGATATTAGATCTTCTCCTCTAGACTCATCTTTATTCACTAGCTCGATGAAACAACCTCTCTAAACTAACACTTTATATATAGAGAATAATGTTATGCATTAGAATTTAGAGGAGGGACATAACATTCTTTATATAGGTAAACTGATTAGATCGTTCATCAAGATGTAACGATCCCTATTAGCCTACACTAGTTAGTCTATATAAGAATTCTAGCAATCATATATTACCCATATCAGACTAATAAGGAAACCAAATTAGAGTATAAAATAATCAATAAAGTCTATCTTATGTGAAATATTTTATTAACATTCTAACATTTTGAACTTCCTTCCTATTTGGGTTGAGTAGTTTGTTAATTTTTGCAGTAGACTTTCTTGTATGCTTAAAAGGCTGAAATTCAAAAATGTCTTGGGTGGTTTAATGGTTGGAAGTATGACTCAGGTTTTCAATTAGAATAGAATTTCCCTTTAAATCTCATATTTTAATTATATTTTATTATTTGATATTCTTATATTAATTTCTTATTTGGTGTTACATTGATTCCTTAATAAGTTTAAGACTAGTTTATTTACTTGTTTTTATATTTAGTGGAGTTTACTTAGAGAGTAAATATAAATACCCATTGGAGTTTATGAATGAAATATACATTTTGAGTAATATTTTTTTCAAAATTCCAAGAATAAGACAACTAACATGATCTAGTTAAGAATTGTTTATAAGCTCTTTATGATTCCTGTAACAAAGTGAAGGTCAAATCTAAGTACCTTCAAAAGAAAATGGCGGTGGGTGGTTTAAAACTTATTTTAAAGAAAAATACCTGGGTATAAGGTGACCACTTCCACAGATTCTCTCTCTTGTCTCTACTGGATTTTGATCAGATCTTAGGTAACATTGCATTGAGGGTGACCTGCAATTGAGGCAACCACAGCCTACTGGGTTTTAACTGGATTTTAGGTAACATTGCATTGCGGTTTACCTGCATATGAAGTAACCACAGCTCATCTGCTTGGTAACGAGGAGATTGAAGCACATGAGATAATTGGTGGAGCTTGGCAGCCCAACAATCATGGGTTTTTGAAGACTTTGTAGATCTAGTGATGCTTTCACATTAGCAGCTAAGTTTTTGCTTCCTCAAAGCAGCCTTAATGGATTCCCTGAAATCGATATGAAAGTCAACATATAGAATCTCAAGTTGATCTACTTCTATCATGAGATTGTGAAACTAGACATTCTCCAAGATTGCTTTCACTAAATTCCATGGGAAAAATTCTAGTGAATCATTTTGCTTGGAATGCACTAAACCATTAGTGAGACATCCTGGGCCATCGGATCGCAAACCTCGATCGACCTAAAGTCAAGCCGACGGTTGCAATATCAAAGCAAAAGTGTTCTCTTGACGGTGTTGAACACAGAAATAGGGATGGGTCCCACTAGATAAACCATTTTCATTAACTTTTAATATGTACCTAATAGGCCCATTCTTATTTATTTATTTATTTATTTATATTTGTGAGGGTAAAACTGAGTCAAGTTGTGACAACACAAAAAGAAGTACAAGAATTGTATCACACATGAACTCTCTAAAATTCCAGCTTCACCTTAATGTCCTGTTCATAATACCCAAAGATTCATGGAATTATCGGAAATTAATCTTGGAGATGTCTTTGTAAATCTCTCAACTACTTACTCTTTTGATCTACTAATTCAGCTCCAATTCTCCTTTTCTTCTATTGCTTCCCCCCACCCCAACCCAAAAAAAAAAAAAAACTCCCTCTTCTTTTGGGACCCCTATTGGGTCCATTGCTTCCTCTCCCAACCCTTTTGATGGGCCCATTTCTGGGCCTATCCTTCAACCCTACCCTACTAGGCCCATTGCTTCCCCTGTTCCCCTTCTTCGGAGCTAGATCCATCCCCTCTTTGGAGTCTTCCCTTGATCCCATTTTGATGTGGACTAGTGAGCATGGGGTTACTTAGGATTCCAAGTGGCCTTCCCTCCTCTTTAGGATTGGAGACGTTTCCGCTTTATTAGAAAGCTCCATCACCTCGCCGAAGACTATATTATTGATCTCAAATCCTATAGAAAAAAGAAGAAAAATAATAGGAGTCTCTCTTCCACCCCCCCTCCCCCTTTTTATTCATCCAAGAAAGGAGGGGGGGGGGGGAGTGATGGAAAAAAAGTGATGTATGCCTAATGCGACCACAATAAATCAGATTTTTTTGATATAGTAGTTGCAGATTTGTTATCCTAACGAGTTATGGACATTACTGTTGCCCCCTTGTACTCTGATTTTATTACTACTTTATCCCGTGTACTTTTTAAAATTGCTAATCCAACATTTAATTTTTTCTAAAATTATTAATGCCCCGTTAGTTTATTAATGATGTGGCATCTATATATTGTTTCAAAATCCCAAAAATAATCCTGTAGTTATCTCTTTAGTTATTGACTCTTTTCTCAACGTATAATACTACCCTTAATTAACTATGGAAAAAAAAAACTTTAAATTAACTTTTCTTTTCTAAAAAGAAACTACTGAATAAAGGAAAATTTGATTTTTTTTCTCTAAAAAGAAATCACCAATAAATGAAATATATGATTAAATAAAACTTAAAATAGAAACTAAAATATTAAGAAATATCAAATGTAATTCAAAGTTGGAAATTGAAAATCACTTAATATATGTTGACCATTATACATGTTACCAAATTTCCTATCAATTAGCATCTTATATGCTAATTTGTTTGTAAAACTTCCATTATTGATTGTAAAAAATTTAAGTAGAAAATGAAAGTCTCAACAATCATAAGTGTGTGGTCCCACCAAAGCCAAAATTGATTATAAAATATAAGATTTTAAGGATATAATTGACATTCAATATAATTTCTATAAATGAGGGTAATGTTATATTTTTAACTTTTTAATTTTAATGAAGGGAAAAATAGACATTACATATTTGATGTTAACAATCAATTAACACTGTTAGAAGTGAGGAGGCAACAATAATTTCATAAAGAAAGAGGTTTGATTAGCAATAAAACCAAAGTACAAGGGGACAATAGTAATTATCCCTTCTTTTAAACCAAATGACTTTTGATATTTAGGGGGGAAAAATGTTTATATGGTGACTTAGACATAAGGGTTTTATGGTATGTTCACTTTGTAGTAAGGATAATTTCACTAACTAGAAATATATAACTTAGTGATATCATCGCCAGTGGAGGATTAGTGGAATGGTTTCAAACCCTGCCTGTGGCATATATAACTTTAAGTATTGAACCATTTATTTATTTATTTTTTATTTTTTATTTTTTTGGGAGTAAAACCCTCACAGATTGTATGCTTCAGTGAGGCTTAAATTCTAGGTTGCACGCTTTAGTGCCATAAATTACTGACGCACTCTTAAAATTACAAGTTGCACGCTCATCACTTTCCATCCAAGATTTTGTTAAGTTAATTAGGAGTGAAATATCCATATTGCCCTCGTTATGGTATAATGATCAATCTACCTTCATTTAAATTCTCTCACCCATCTTCTACCTACACCTCACTAGACCACCATATCTGAAAACCTCCCCAACTCTCCCTTGTTAGCAACCATCAGCCTCACTGTCCCTGCCAGAAAATCCTTCTCTACCCCTGCTAAGCTATTTATTTTCTTTTGGAAAAAATCCTTCCTATTTATACCATTAGAAATTTGGGAGACGTTGGGGGTCTGGTCTTCGCTGTAAATGAGAGAGAGCAAAAAGCAGAGCAAGCAAAGTGAAGATGGAGAAATGAAGAAGACAAGAAGTGAAAGAAAAGGAACATCTCTGATTCGATGGAGTGAAAAGAGGGAAATTGATCGGCCGTGGAAGCTTAGTTCTGTAGATTTGACATTCCGGTAGGTAATTGTGGTGTATTTGAGTTACCCAAGTTAATGGCAGTGAAATCAGCTATGATTTCTGAGTGTTCTGCACTTCAGAAGGGGAATTTTTTTTTTTTCTAACCCATTTTAGAAATTGTCCCAAATCATTCATTGTTTAGGAGACTATCACACAGTTGGAAATGCTTAGCAGTTCTATAATGTGTTCATGGAGTACGCTTCTTTGGGTACTCTAGTTGCTCTGGTCAAGAATACTGGTGGAGTTTTAATGGAACCATAAGTAAGTGTTACGGTCTAAATTCAGAGGAGAAGTTTGGAGGGAAGAGAACAAAGAGTGAGAGACGCAAGAGAGACGATTAGGATAATGCTTTTCTAATCTCCTTATCTCATTCATCTGATCCCACTTATAGGAACAACAATCAGTTACAGGAAATGTCTCGAATTCCTCTATTACATGAATACTCAAAATTATCCTTATCTTATAGTATATCTTCCCATCTTACCCTTTGAGAATTACAGTATTTATATCACATAGTCCTTGTTGGTGCAACCTAGAGAGGGGGGGGGGTGAATCGGTTGCAACTAGTGGATTGTCCCAATTTTTCAGTTTGTGCGGAAATACAAGGTAAACTGAAAATTCAAATGAATTAAACAATAACAATTAACCACAAGACAAGTATTTTATAGTGGTTCGACTTTACAAGTCTACGTCCACTCCTCTCTTGGCCTTAAGAAAGTATTCCACTAGTGATTCTCTTTCAATACAATGGGTAGAGATCAAACATTTTTTTACCCTTTACAATCTTTGTTCACGGGCAAGAGCACCCACTTTAATTTTTGTTCACGGGCAAGAGCACCCAAAACCAATTCTAGTCTACCTAGACTTAGAATTGAAGAATTACAAGAGAAGGATGTTACCTTAACAAAAGGTATGACACTTTACCTCTTGTGTGAGTGTGATGCAATGAGAGTGTATGCTCAAGATATGAAATGCATGCACCACCGACGCCTTCAATCACCTCAAGCTTGATTTCCACAAGCTTACTTAGTACCGTGGTATTTTTCTTCAAGGTTGAGTGAGGATGAGAGGCACAACACAAATGCTTTCTTGTGTTTTGAGAATTTGAGGTCACTTGGGGAGTAGTTGATCAAGTGTGGAGTTCAACCCTCTCAAAAGGGGTGAATTGGGCTTAAATAGATGGCCTTTGAGTGCCTTAGCCCAATCCCCAACGGATAGAAAATGAACATAATTTTAGTCCAATTTTTAGTCCAGACAGTCGTCCGTCTGGGAAATAGCATTTAAAAACTAGCCATTATTGGCTTAGTTAAACCAGACAGAATTCCGTCTCAGACAATCATTCTTTTCTGCGCACGGAGGTCCGTCTCAGATGGAATTCCGTCTGACATTCTGTCACCTGACAGAAACTAGATAGACATCTGTCTACAGCAAGTCAAGTACGGGACTTGGATTTGGCTTGGGTTTTTTGTCTTTTTGGTCAACCGTAAGCCTCATACACCTTCCTACTATGTCCTAGGTCAATCTAGTGACATGATATGCACATTGTTGGGAAATGCCATGTCAGCATTTGCCACATCAGCCTCTATTGGTTTTGATGATAATAAGCATGAATTACTAATGGCTATATTGAGTTATGATGTTTTAGTTCAAGATGAGAACAAGTGGACCAACTCCAAGTCAAAGCCATATGCAAGTCAAAGCCAAGATCATGCCAAGATAGACATGAAATATGCAAGTCAAAGCCAAGATCATGCCAAGATAGACATGAAGATGGACATGAAGTCTAAGTCAAGATGACCATGCCAAGATAGACATGAAGACTGTTGCACAAAATCAAGTCGAAGATCAAGACTTAGGTTGAATTAGGGCTTAGGACACTCTCACATACACATTCATGTAAATGCATCAATTATATGTTATTCATATTACTAGAGTGACCTAGGACATGTTAGTGAGGTGTACAATGCTTAGGGTTGACCAAAAAGTCCAAAAACCCAAGCCATGTCCCAGCCCCAACTTAAGTCAGACAACCATTGGCGGATGCCGTGCGCCGCGGCGGCCGCGGCCGCGGGCCGCGGCGCGGCTCGGCGGAGAACCCGTCCGTCCTGCCCCGCCCGGCGCTCGCCCGTTGGGGTTGTTGGCCGGTGCTCCCCTCCCTCTGGGGCCCCCCCGCCCCCTCCCGTGTCCTGTCTCTTGCAGGCCTTGTGCTTTGCCTTCCCTTCTCCCCCCTTGGCTCCGGTGTTGTGCTTGTGGGTCGCTTGGGTGTTGGGCTTTGGTGGTGCTGCATTTCTTCTTGAGCTCCTCTTTTGCTCCCCCCGGGTGTGTCCCCTCTTGTTGGTCTCCTTCTCTTGTCGTTTTCATTCTGTCTGGTGATTAGTTGGTTTTGGGTTTCTTGCCCGTGCGTTGGTTGGGTGCTCTTGCCCGTGCGTTGAGGGGTGTTCTTGCCCGTACAAGATTGAAAGGGTTTGATCTCTACCCATTGTATGAAAGAGAATCAATAGTGGAATACTCTCTTAAGGCCAAGAGAGGAGTGGACGTAGACTTGCAAAGTCGAACCACTATAAAATACTTGTCTTGTGGTTGATTGTATTGTTTAATTTCATTTGAATTTTCAATTTACTTTGTATTTCCGCACAAACTGAAAAATTGGGACAATCCACTAGTTGCAACCTAATCACCCCCCTCTAGGTTGCACCAACACACATGATTACATACAATTACATTAGAGTGCATATGGAGGTGTCCTAAGTCCTAACTTCATCGAAGTCTTGATTATTGAAGTTCTTGAGTCTTCTTGTATTCCATTCTTCATGATCATCTTCATGTCCATCTTGGCATGATCTTGGCTTGGGCTTGATTTGAGCATGAGCATATGGCTTTCACTTGGAGTTGGTCCACTTGTTCTCATCTTGAACTAAAACAACACAACTCAATATAGCCATTAGTAATTCATGTTTGTTATCATCAAAACCAATGGAGGCTGATGTGGCAAATGTTGACATGGCATTTTCCAATAGGCCTTTAGGAATAGTGGTGCTTTTGGTTTACTTGAAGACTGCCTTGGAACCTGGTGTATGGTGGGTCCCCTAGTAAATGTAACATTGCCTTCCTTTGCAGAACCGACTTCGTCCTCCAAAGCGGAAGTCGGAAATTGAAAGCACAGGCAGCCCAAATCCTCCCAAGTTGCCTCCTATAGCGGAAGATCCGCCCACTGAATCAAGGCCTGATGCACTGTATTACCTCTACAAGAGAGTGTTCAACGCTGAAGAACAGCTGTTGGAAGCAATGGAGTTGGAGGGATGATGGGAAACAGTTTACCAGAGGCGATGCTCCCAAATAGGGCTTCAAAACGGACACATGGAAGACATTGTGGATCTGAGAGGTAGAAGGTAGGACGAGGCGATATGCAACCTTGCCGATGTGCTCAAGCACCTGAGAAGGTTCGAAGAAACGACGACCAAGCTTTTGATTTCGGCACAAGGCCATAGAGGTCTGGTAGTAAGGTTGAAGGCGCACTAGAACCCACATACTAGGTTGGTATTTGGTGTTGACACGATGTTTATTAGCTTGGTGATGCATACGATTATGAGCTTTGTGCAAATGAAATTTCAAGTCACGGAGTATTCGATTAAGGTCTTGCAAGGCATCATTGACGGCAGTGTTGGTCACTGTGCTAGGAATATAGGTGATTAATGCTGGCGGTGGGTGACCGTAATCTACTTCAAAGGGAGTCGAAGCTATTGCCAAGTGAAATGGTGTATTATAAGAAAACTCTACCTAGGGGAGGTAGGTAGTCCAACGACGAGGCTTATCACTAACAAAGCAACGCAAATACATCTCAAGACTGCGATTGACAACCTCAGTTTGGTCGTCGCTCTGTGGATGGTAAGCGGAAGACATGGCCAGCTGGGTACCCTATAGTCAGAAGAGCTCTTGCCAGAACGAGCTTAAAAACAATGGATTGCGATCACTTACCAGTGTTTTAGGTATACCATGGAGCTTCACAACATCATTCAAAAATACGTCGGCAACCTTCAAACTGCTGAAATGGTTTGGTAATGGTGTGAAGTGCACATATTTGGACAAGCGATTGACCACAACCATGATAGAGGTCTTACCATTTGAAGGGGGTAACCCCACAATGAAATCCATGCTGAGATCTTCCCAAATACGCTCAGGAATAGGGAGGGGTTGCAACAAGCCCACTAGAGCTGTGGTGAGTGACTTCATTTGTTGGCAAGTGTTACAGTGGGCAACAAAGCGTTTGGCAACATTTCGCATTCCTTTCCAATAAACATTAGCAGAGAGGCGTTTCATGGTGTGTAAACAACCAACATGGCCACCACAAGGGGTTGAATGATACTCTTCAAGAAATCGGTGACAAAGTGGAGACGTCGGGTCTAATACCAGGCAGTGATGGTGAAAAATGAGCCTGTCTTGAATGCAATACGCAGGGTAAGCTCCTAGGTTGGTTTGAATGTCATTATAGAGACGTTGCATTTCTATAGAATTGGAAATATCTCGGCGTACCTAGAGTAAGAAGTCGGCCTATGGAGCAGACAAAGCAGCGAATTCCATAAATAGCTATAGCACTCGTGATAGAGCATCGGCAGCACAATTATCTTTACCAGGTTTGTTAGAGATTTCAAATGTGTATCACATGAGTTTGCTAAGCCACTGGTGTTGTTCAAGGGTCTGCACAATCTAAGTTACCAACTCCTGAAGGCTCTTTTGGTCAGTGCAAATGTAGAACTTGTGTCCAAGAAGGTACTGATGCCATTTCCCAATTGCTTTCATTATCGCAGTCATCTCACGAACATAAGTAGAGGCCCCTTGTAGTTTTGCAAATAACTTTTTACTAATTGGTCTTTCATCCTGTGATAGTACAACACCAATACTGACTCCAGAAGTGTCGACTTCAATGGTGAAGGGTTTAGTAAACTTTGGTAGTGTTAAAGTGGGTGCTTCAGTGAGTCATCTTTGTAACTCATGAAAAGCCCGTTGAGCTGACTCAGTCCAACAATACGACCCCTTTTTTGTTAAATTGGTTAATGAGCCAGCAATAGAACCATACCCATTGATAAATTTGCAATAGTAGCCTGTGAGTCCAAGGAAGGCTCATACCTCACGTAAACATGTGGGTATGGGCCACTGTAAAATAGCGGAAATTTTCTCTTGATCCACTGATAAACCAGTATTGGATACCACATGTCCCAAATATCCAATGGAGGTCCTACCAAAGTCACATTTGGTTCTTTTAGCAAATAAGTGATGGGCTTGAAGTACACCCAAGACAACCCGTAAATGGGCTAGATGTTCGATCCAATCACGACTATAGACAAGAGGTCATAAAAAAAAACCAACAAAAACTTGTAGAGATAGGGCTTGAAGACACTGTTCATGAGTGCCTGAAATGTGAGCCCAAAAGGCATCACAAAATATTCATAGTGATCATCATGGGTCCTAAATGCAGTTTTGTGGACATCCTCAACTCGAACTCTAATTTGATGATAACCAGAATGGAGATTCAGCTTAGAAAAATACCTGGCTCCATATAATTTGTCAAAAATCTCATCAATAGTAGGTATAGGAAAGTGATCATGTATCGTCACCGCATTGAGGGCCCGATAATCAACACAGAAGTGCCATGTGCCATCACGTTTCTTTAATAATAAGACAAGTGAAGAAAATGGGCTATTACTGGGCCGGATTATACCTGCTTGTAACATACTCTCCACTTGTCGTTCAATTTCTTCCTTCTGGAAATGAGGATATCTGTAGGAATGAACACTAACAGGGACTGCATCAGGCTGTAGGTAGATAGCAAGGTCCTGGGAGTGTTGAGGAGGAAGCTAGGTGGGCTCTCCAAAGACCACTGCACATCCTTGCAGTAACTGTGCAAGATTGGGCCTCTGATCCATTGGAGTTGCAATTGGGCCCATATCCAGATCCAATTTAAAGAGTTCAAGACATGTCTGGGCTGAGACTGCTATTCTTAACGCATGAAAATTAAATTGAGGCGGAGGATGTTTTGGGTCGCCCTCTAGTTCGAACCACTGTCCGGCTTGTTCAAATTGCATTGTTAACCGACTATAGTCAAAACTTGCAAGTCCCAAAGTGGTTAACCATTGGACCCCTAAGATCAAATTTGCACTACCCAAAGGAAATACATAAGCATTAATGGTCAGCTGGTAAGATTAAATACAAAGAGGTAATTCACGTACGAGCCCTTCACAAGAAATTCTATTTCCATTCCCAATCATGACTGACATGCTAATAATTTGTTCAACTTCACACCCCAGTAGGATTTCTATCTCATGCCGGAGGAAATTGTTGGTAGCGCCACTATCAACCAACACTAGCAGTGAACGCCCTGATACTCTTCCGGTGAATCAAAGTGTTGTCGGGGTTGGAATTCCATTCATCGAGGGGAAGGAGAGTTCTGTCGTAGCTTTCGACACTATCTCGTTTTCCATCGATGGTTCCCGAGTCACGTCAGTGGTACCACATAGATCCTTTGCCTCATATTCCAGTGGTAAGAGGTGACGAGTCTTACACTGATGCCCTGGAACAAATCGCTTGTCGCAATTGAAACAAAGGCCTTGGGCGCGCCGCCGCTGTTGCATCTCACTTCGGCGTTAACCGCTTAATCGGTAGTATAGTAGCAGATGCTAGTAGTAAGGGACCTGCAGATAATTTGGTCATTGGTGATGGAGTTGGAAGTAATGGTGGTTTACTTGAAATGGGAAGAGAGTGATAATTTGAGCGTTTAGTTGCTGCAAGTTTTGCCTCCTGGAGCTTTGCAAGTCCTACTACCTGCATCATATCGACTGGCCAGAGTGCTCTTACTTCTTGTTTAAGATCGGTGTGCAACCCCAATACAAAACAACTTACAAGGAATGATGTTGGAATTTCAGATATCCGTGTGGTGAAGGCTTCAAAACGCAACTGGTATTCAGCCACCGTAGTGGTTTGCATCAATTTTGCGAGATCTCCCTGGTGATCCTCATAATCGGAAGGGCCAAACCGATTTTCAAGAGCTCGTGAAAACATCTCCCATGGTGGATACTGTTTTGTTTTATACATCCATCTGAACCATTGTAGTGCTTCTCCGACCATATGGAATGAAGAAACACGTACCTTATGAGCTTCAGTAGTTAGATGTAGATCAAAAAAATTATCCGCCATATAGATCTAGCCGGATGGATCGACCCCGATAAATTTTAGAAAATCAAGGCGAACCATTCGAGTTTGAATTCCGGTGGGTTATGTTGCGTTGTTGGAGCGATTGGAAGTAAAACCTGGTGAATTTTCAATTGGCATAGGTCGTCGACACATTTGTTCAAGACAACCATCCATATTTGTGATCTGCATAACCAGAGTTGTTACGCCTCTCTCTATTCACCAGTGGAAGTGTGTAGAGAAGCTAATTGAGCACTTTGCTCCACCAATTTTGTGCTCAGTTGCTTTAGAGCTTCATCTAATTGACGAGATCTAGTTCCTTCCGCCATGAAGTCTGGCAGGTCGAACCACTGTTACAATCTAAATTTAGAGGAGAAGTTTGGAGGGAATAGGAGAGACAACTAGGATAATGCTTTCTTGATCTCCTTATCTTAGTCATCTGATCCCACTTGTAGGAACATCAATCAGTTACAGGTAATGTCTAGAATTCCTCTATTACATGAATATCCAAAACTACCCTTATCGTATAGTATAATCTTCCCATCTTACCCTTTGAGAAACAATATTATATCACATAGTCCTTTAGGAATAGTGGTGCTTTTGAATTATGTGAAGACTACCTTGGAACCTGGTGTATGGTGGGTCCCCTAGTAAATGTAACAGTGAGGCATTGCACAAGGTCAATTCTCAATGGACTTCGTTGCATTCACAAAGAGGGTGTTGTTTACTACGACATTAAGCTTCAGAATATCCTCATTTGCTCTGCTATAGATGAAGCCCATGAGGTTAAGATAGCTTATTTCGGATTAGCGAAGAAGGTAGAAGAGAAATTGAATTTGAAGGGCACATCACTCTACATGTGACTTGAATCCATTGCTTTCAACCAGATCTAGGTGATGTGTGGTCACTTGGGTGTGCGGTGGTGGAGATGATTACCGGAAAGCCGACATGGAAGTGCAAGGCAAAAAGCAACATCAGGGCACTAAAGTGTGTGGGAGAGTTTAAATAGGGGTAGATTGGTCATTATACCATAATGAGGGTAATATAAACATTTCACTCATAAATTAACAGAATTTTGGATGAAAACTGATAAGCGTGCAACCTATAATTTTGAGAATGTACAATCTGTAATTTAGGGCACTAAAGCGTGCAACCTAGAGTTTAAGCCTCACAAAGCGTACAATCTGTAATTTAGGGCACTAAAGCATGCAACCTAGAGTTTAAGCCTCATTAAAGCATGCAATCTGTAATTTACTTTTTTTTTTTTTTCTTTTTCGGGGGGGGGGGGGGGGGGAGATGAATACACCATCAATACCAGAATTTCCAAAGGAAAAAAGAGAGTAGTGGGGAAGGCTAAAGAGAGGAGTCTAAATCCCAATAAAAACAATATGCGTATTCCTTGGGGTGTCTCAATAGGAGAAGGGAGAGGGGGGGGGGGGGGGAAGCTAGCTGGAGCTTGGAGGAGATATGAAAGTAGAAGGGTTTTCAAATCATGTCCAAAGAATTAGAGTTGAAAGTTCACCTCATTTACAGTTGAATAGTGTTAAGAGACTATTACACTTGAATGTTTAATGTCTATTTTTTTTAGCTTCTAAAATTAAAGTCAAAATACAATAATCCTCCTTTAGAAAAAAGAAAAAAAAAATGTCGTATCAAGTACCAATTTTAGAGTTGTATTCTTATTATTTTGAATTCCAAAAAAATATTTTCTAAATTAATTTTTTTTTTGCTAAAAAAAAGGAACTTCCTAAAATTGATAACACCAAATTAGATAGTAAATAAATACAAATTTAATGGATATGCAAACTTTTCAAAATTGATAACATCAAATTGGAAAGTGAATAACTAAGGGCCTGTTTGGTTACGGTTACTTGAGTCTGAAGATTTTAAAAATCTAGAAATTTTAAATCTATAGATTTCAAATTTATGGAGTCATGGTTCATAAAATTAACTGTTTGGTTAGCCTAATTAATCTTTGAAATGAAATTTATAAATTCATCCTTAAAAAACATCTATGAAAGCATGGTTAAAATGTTTAGCATTTTTATAGTAGGGGTGCAAAGATTTCACCTCATACACATAAATCTACAGATTCACGTTTTTAGTGTAAAAAGGTGAATCTCTAGATTTCATGAATCCAGGGATTCACACAACCAAACGGGTATAAATCTTCAAATTTTGAAAAGTAAATATAAAAAAAACACAAGCCCTAAGAAAAACACCAAATTGAAAAGTAAATATAAAAAAACTAAAAAAATAAGGACCTACCTAATTAGGTTTATTTTTTTCCTAATTACTAAGGTGGTAATTTAATTAGTATAAAGTATAAATAAGTAGGATAAACTTTAGAGTTATTTTAGGATTTTTAAATAAATAAAATTGCTGAATCATCACTTAACTAATGGAGTTTTAAAAGAGGGGGCAACAATAATTACATGTAAAATTTAAAGTTGAATTCGTAATTTAAAAAAGTATAGAGGATAAAGTAGTAATTAAGCTATAGTACAGGGAAACAACAGTAATTATCCCTAATTATTATCCTCATATCCAAGAGGATAATATTTTGTTTGTGCAACTAAGTAGAAACCAGAGTTAAGACCTTCAAAGGTCTGGTGGTTTCTTACTGAAAACAACCTCATTTTGTGTCAACAGATCCAACAAATAATAATAATAACCAAAAATATCCATCCGGCGGGGAGGTCTTGGGTTTGCACCCTCCGGTGGCATTAATATACTTCCCATCCCCATATATAGAAAGCTCCCATAAAAAAATAAAAAAAAAAAAAAAATCCGTTATAAGAGAGGCCTATCAAATTGAAATTCAGGTAGAAATGAACAATGGAGCAGTGATCTTTGAGAGAGAAACTTAGTTCTCAGTCCCAAATGTCTCGCTTCCTAAAAGCATTTAGTCTAGTGGATTCTTATCCTATCCCAAATTGACAATCCATTTCTTTATAGATTAGCAACAACTGCCCAAGGTTACTACAGGTTGAGGTTACACTTAAAATTTAAAATTAAAATGTTGTTGTTTTTATTTTAATTTAATTAATTTCAACCTTTAGATCTAACTTTGGACATATATCTGTCATCCATAAGGAAATCGATGGTCTATTTCCATGTAAAAAATGGATAGAATGAAAATTCTTAGTGTAGTCACAAGATTGAAAGACATGCCACTTGGAGTAATCTCCACAATAATTACAAGAAGACTGAATTAAAGTCTACTGAGATAAGGTGGCATTGCCTCAGTTTGAATTAGGGATGAGATGAGATTTTGAACATTGGTTATAACTGTAAGAGATGATGTGAGGGTCATATTCATGTCGATTACATTAGGGGGGAACATGATATATCGTGACTAGCTGGAGTAACATGTTGGTCGCCTCTCTAATATGGTCAGTCATCTGTAAACAAACCTCATAAATTCAAAACAAAAGAAACTTGTTTGCTGCCGCACGAGTATCCTCCGTGCAGCTCTCGAATCTGATCCCTCCCATTGTAATCGTAGCCATTAATTATGAAGAATGTCATATGTTGTGATCAGAGAGCTGCATGGGAGATAAAATCGACAGCAACAAAACAAGGTTCCTTTTTCTTTTTTTTTTTTTTTTTTTTTTTTTTTTTTTGATAAAAGGAAAAAATTACCATTAATTAAGCATTTAGAATACACTTACAGCTATAAGATAATATTCTATTACAGTCATCCGTTAGATTAGTTGCTTTATAAGCTAACTCTTCAGAACAAATTTGGAGCATAGAGTTTGGGATTTTGTCATATTTGACTTCTTTTGTTGTGTTGGCAAAGCTTGAGTAGTGTCTGCAATTCCCTAAGAGGCCAAGTTCCTTTTGACGGTTGACGTAGAAGATCTAGGAGCTGTTGATAGTTAGTCCATATTTCTTCTATCTCCATTCCGTCGTTGGTTGTTATTTCCATCCCTTTTTGTAACCTAAAAAGAGTTGCTTCCAACCTTGCCTTTGTGCTTTGTCTTTCAAAATTGATAGACAATAGATGTCCATATTTGCATCTTCCAATGCTCCATCCAGTCGTTCCTAACTAGTGGTTAAAAATCCCTGCACATATCAAAACATTTTTGTTCTTTTGTGGTATATTAGTGCAATAATTTATTTCAATTTCTTGAAGTAGCTCATTGTTAATGTACATCGGTACATTCACTGTTTCTTCCTCCTGTTTTTGTAGTTTTAAAGCTACAATCCAGTGTTGTATGTTTGCTAACACCTTCTTGGGATAGGGAGTTTTCTATTTGAACACCCTACCGTTTCTTTCTTTCCAAATGAAATAGCATGAGGTTTTTTTTAAAAAAAAAAAAACATTTATTAGAGGGGGGGTGGGGGGGGGGGGGGGCCCCCCCCCCCCCCAACCCCCCCCGAGAGAATCATGAGTCTGTGGAATTAGGTTCTGTAGAATCATATTCGTAAAAAAAAAACTGTTTGGTTACCCTGATTCTAGAAAGTGAATCTGTCTGAAAAACGATTTGGTTACCCTGATTCTGAAAGTGAATCTGTCAAAAAAAACTGTTTGGTTACTTTGATTTTGAAAGTGAATCTGTTTGAAAAACTATTTGGTTACCCTAATTCTGTGAGTAAATTCAACCTGAATCACTTTGAACAACCATTTATTACTGGGTTGAGAGCTACTGAGATGACAATTTTTTCCTTTAATTTGGATTAATTTTTTTCCCCCTATTAAGAGTAATATATAATTTTATATAAGTGTAACTACATAATATAAAACATGGCAAGACCAAAACTTTATGAGAGTACCAAATTAAACAAACCACCACCAACAACAACTTGACGTACCGGGTCCAATGTTGCGTGGTCCTATAATTGAAGATATGAGGTCTGACGAATACCCAGTTTAATTAGGATTTCATTCATGCAACCTGACTAATATCAACCTCTTGGATCTCTTTCCATTTATAGGCAACCTGCCATTGGCTATAAATCTAGAGTCCATACTTTGTTATTGGCATCGCAGCGAGTGTGCAGAGAAGTGAAGGAAGTGATATTAAATGGAATCAAAGTCTAGGTAAAATAATCAAACACTTGATCATTTATTAGTGTTTAACTCATGTGAGTTTTGTATTATGCCTTTATTTTTCTTTAAATTCCATAGCTACCATTTAAGGGCCTATAGATGACCTAAATACCCTTTTCATCAATCAAGCAAAACCCTTTAATTTATGATGATGTTTAAAACTTTAATGTATGTCTTTATAACTTTCCTTATCAACTGTATACGATTGAACCATTGTACAAGGAAGCCCATCTCTTCAACTATTTTCAAGGTCAATCTCTAAATCAATAGATCCATTTTTGCCTTGAATTTCATTTAATGAGTATTGGGGATTAAATGAATTGGTGAAGAAGGTAACATCATAGAAAGGGCGCTAGAATTCACTAGAGAACATGCATGCATAATTTGAGGCAACCCCAAGTCACACAGGAGCACAAAGGATAAAAGACCAAGATGGAACCTGGACACTGGCTAAACATAACTCTTAACTTGATAAATTCAGAAAGTACAATATTGATAACAATGGATGGCTAGAATTCAAAAAAGATCCATAGAGTCAAAATTGGACCTTCTCTACCACTATGTTTTACAACAGTTCAAATTCTGATCCATCTACAGGCCAATGGCTGGATTTCTGATCAGATGATCTTATTAAAAAAAATGACAGAAGAAGAGCACCCCATGAATGAGGCTCTGGCTGCTGCAAGATCTGAGTGAAAGAGGCCCTCCAACAAGGCCAACTGCTAGGCTACCCAACTATGAACTCTGTAATCTGGAAAGAGCCAAATTATCTATTGCCAATCTTGAACTTGAATGGCAGCTTACTTTTTGAAAGTGATGGAGATCCTGCAATGGGAAAACCAGTAAATAAAATAGCTAGATAGATGAGGCTTAAAATTTAGATAAAATTTCAAGTTTTCATAACCCAATTGGAAGTGCTGAAGAGAGATAATCATGATTTGTTTTTACCTGTTAATCCTAGAAGGTAGGTGACTAACTGTAATACAAAATACCCATATCAAGCACGCATTTTGATTATCAAATTTCTGATAATAATTTACCCATAACAGGAATAAAGGAAATGAACAAATAATTGATGCATGCAGCATAAAATCAGGCCTTAAGTTCATATTATCCATCACACCTCACATTGAAACATGATTACTAGAAGGGGGGGGGGGGATTAGGCTTCATTTCAGAATGAATACAGTGCCATTTAAGCATGAATTATAAGAAGTAAGCAAGGGGGGAGGGGAATTAGGCTTCAATTCAGAATGCACAAAACTAGATAATTAAATGTCAAACATATGCCAAGGACAAATGGAGTACCCAGTTTTCCCTAAAAATTGATGGATGCTTTTTCCTTCCTACAGGGATATTGTTTAGCCAGTTGCACTAGTTAGTATTGAAACTTCTCGTTTCTGATTGCATTTTCTTCATCCATGATAAACATCTGTGGGTAGAACTATACAGTATACATTGAATGTAGCTAAGTTGATAAACCAATGCAACAAAAAATCCATCTTAAAAGGCCTAATAACAACAGTTTGGGTGTTGTTTAGGATTCCAATAAGTCAGGAATTCCACATATCAGCCAAGTCCCATTACAAGGTTTGAGAAGAACTCTTAATTTCTTGTGCATTGCATTAGATTTCTGTGAGTTGGACTTGTGAAAGGACATGATCTAAAGCTGCTTGGAAACAATTCGGAATGGCTTTCAAAAAATTATTAGACTTAGAATATTCCATGGAAATGATCTGAAATGAACTACCCAAAAAAGCCCAAAAACCCATAAATCCACTGTGTTCAGTTCAACCATGAACTATACATAAGTTGCCATATGCGTGTAGACCTTCATTTAAATTCACTGGAGCAGAAAAATACCACTTAGTTTTGATGGAATATTGAAGAGGAACCAACTCACCACTTGACAACATGGATTAGATCAACTACTTGTCATCCACAAGATAGATCAAAGCATTTCAATCAGCCACATCCCAGCAGCAAACTGCAAAAACAACGCATGATCAAAAAAGTAAGCAATTCAAAAGGAAAATCGTTCAGTGGACAATGTTTATAAAAAAATACCAGTATATAACACTAAAATAATCTCAAATGATAATGCACCATTAACATTACTTGAGGTCTCAAGGCAATATCAAAACTAACTGAATCCTCTTACTACAAAACTTCGAAGGAAAAAAATCCTGAAGGTAGCTACAAGGATATATGAAAAACAAGAATATGTGGTATGCATTTCCAGCCTTGAGCATGGGTTTCTCAGTCTTGCCTCCAACTGCAACTTGCCCAATCATAGCCCTGCACCCGATTGGTACAATCTTTTTGGAACCAAAGGGAAGCTTGATCCTACCAGTAAATACAAAAGCAGACCAAGCGTGTCAAAAATAATTTTATATCAGTAACAACATTTCAAATGTGGAGTTTTTATCACAATGTAGCATCCATGGGGGGTGTGGAGATCTCAAACACATAAACACTCTCTAATTAAAGAAGCAATATAAAAGCTTTCAGCAAGTATGATTTAGAAATAACTAAACAGCCATTAAAGGTACACAAATCATACAAATTAACAGCTCATGACAGAAATGGCAATTGTACACTTCGCACATATTAAGCAATGAATACTAGGAGAATTTTAATGAACCCATGCAAAAATGGGAATGATCAGATAAAGTAGTTAAGGATCAAATTGGGTTAGAGTGACCTCATGGGTGGATCTAAGGAACGGTAAAGCTCAAATTAAATGCACCCAATAAATTTGTCTGGAATTTAGGACAGACCTCTAGGTCAATGATTTATATTACAGCACTAGGGTTCCAAAAACAAACCAAATTCTGGACTGGAAGTAATTCTGAAAACCCAAATTCTGTAATAGAGGAAACTGAGAAAAGAGAGAATCTTGAGTAACTCACAAACTTGAAATCAGAAAGCCCCAAACTGTGGATGAACAGGGGTCCTAGGTTGGGCTTATGCTCCCAATGTTTCAAAGCGAACTGCCATAGGTTTTTCATTTAATCGAAGATCAGCTATATGCCAAGATTATACCAAAACAGTGGATGCACAGGAGGTATAAACTCAGAATTCTGATTACCCATTATCAGGAATTTTTTGAGTCATGAAAGGACAATGTTTGTTGCTGAAATCAGGTACCAGATCTTGCCAATAAGTACTTGATATCGCTGTTGGCAGTAGAACATAAAAAGAAGAAGACCTATCTCAGGCTTAGGGTTTCCCACTTCCACTGTCTCAGACAGATTCTTAGGCTAAAGAGCACCTAATAACTTCAATTGATTCAATCATATCGAGCTCTGCAGCCTTACATTTATTATATAGACTGAAAAACCTTTCTGTCTCAGACAGATCCTTAAGGACAGATAGACTTCCACCCAACTGTTCATACAATTGAACAACTTAAGCTAACCAACTACAATGTGCAAGGCACGCGCACAATTTTGGTGGAAATGATGATATGACGATATGAAATTGGAGGATTCAGATCAATCTATCCATTTCGAAAGCTGAGCTCTAATAGCACATATAAGAAATAAATGCAGAATACAGGTAAAGGGGAATCTGAACTTGTATAACGAGCAACTTTCAGATCAATAGTTCAATGGAAAGAAAATCCACCAAAATGGAACTAAGAATGAGAAAGGAGAGGAGAATAATTTATTTGAAATTTGGTTGCATTCAGAGAGCGGAGTGACACATAAAACACAATGTCGTTGTATGTGTATGTTTGCCTGTAAGAGATGACTCATGGGTGTGAAGCCAAATCGAAACCCCTGCAACAGAAAACCAGAGGTCTCATACCTAGGCAAATGCTTCAGAAAACCAGAGGTTTCATACCATTGCAGTGAAGGCATCGAATACAGATGTTACCTTTTTTTGCAAAAATGGGTGTGAAGCCAAATCGAAGCTCAACGAACCACCAGAACTCAGACGACGATGGTCTGCAAAATAGTTTCACCAAATCGAAGATACTGGCTGAAAGAAGACGACGGTCTACAAAAAATCGAAGCTGCTGAAGCTCAACGAAGAAGACGACAACACTCTGCAACCGTAGGAAGCCCAAATCGAAGCTACTGGAGTTCAACAAAGACAGACGACAACGAACGGAAGAGTAGCAGAAGCTGGAGCTCAACAAAGACGACTACTGGAGCTCAACGAAGACAACAACTGATTATGCTCAAGGAAGACGACGACGATGACGAGAGCTCAAGGAACCTTGGACGACGACAACGATAACTCAGGAAGACGACGAAACGGAAGAGTCGCAGAAGGGCCTGGAGAAATTTTTTCACGATTTGGATGACTCCGTAAGAATTATCGATATTTATACCTATCTACAGTAACGGTGAGTCTCTTTGGAAACCACCTCAAGAGGTGGTTTGCAGGTGATTCTAATTTTTGGCGTAAAATGAAGAATCCAGGTGATTCTTGGAATCTGACTCAATCCGACTCAATTTGTAACCAAACGATTAATTTAATTGGAGTCATGATTCCCTGGAATCTGATTCCAGGGAATTGCGGAACCAAACGCCACTTTTTTTTTTTTTTTTTTTTTTTTCCCCACACACAAAAAATTATTTTCCCCCTCCCTTCCCCCCCCCCCCCCCCCCCTTCCTTTTTTTTTTTTTTTTCTTTTTTTTTTTTTTTTTTTCTTTTGGGGCCCCCCCCCCCCTCCCTTTTTTATTTTTTTTTTTTTTTTTGCCGTTTCCCCTTTTTTTTTTTTTCTTTTTCCCCCCCCTTTTCTCAAGTTCTCTTTTAAGAGTTTGAAGTTTTACACATTTCAGCCCTATATCTTCTTGAAACTCTTAATGATCATCAAAAACAACAGAAGTTTGGGAGACAAAATCATATAACATTGGGGGTAAACTTTGACAACCCTTATTTATACAAATAACATAAATATTTGAAGAATAAAATCCGTTAATGTAATGCAGAGAATATGGAGAGCAGTTTCCTTCTCCATCAATACTGAGCTACCTGCTTAATGTCAGTGTTTGCTGAAGAAAGTTCCTTGAACCTGCAAAGTTTGCAAACTGTTGAAAGGAGGGAGAGAGTGCGGTACTTGTCTTCTCCTCCCATCATTGGCATGGGGACCCCAATCTTGACAGGGGAAACATAGTCTTGCCTGTAAGTCTGACCCAGTACTCCCTCAACTCGCTCAGACAAGCTCTTGAACCTGAACTGGGTTTCTAAGTGGGCGAAGGCATCGTTTGGTGGCAACTGATAGTTATGAACACGGTTCTCCTCTGCTCCAATGGGTGTGACCTTCACATCCATCTCTACCAACCCAGCAACTGTGACCCTGACACTGTTGGTTTCATCAGTCCTTTCGATGATGACTTCCCTGTCAGCGTCACTACTCCGCCATTCGGCTACTTCATCAGCCGGTAACTGAACTGTTTCTCCATCCCAGTGAACGACAAGCGCATCAACGCTGTCATCCCAACGAGAAACTCGCTTAGCAGCGAGTACAAGTGTGTGGGAATCAAACATGACGGCGAGGGCTTGGACCCAGGTGAAGTCTCTTGTCCGCCCAGTGGGTCGGGAACCGATGAAGTGGGCATTGATCTGAAGATCATTATCTGAAACAAGAGCGAAATTGCCACCGGTGGCACCATGGAAATAGAACATCACACCGTCTCCTCCAACAAACCTGGGGTCATAACAGATGGATCCATATCCATTGCATTTAGCTTTCCTATCTGTCAACAAGTAAATCCTTTTTTAAGTATCTGAAAAAGACCAGTAGCAGTAGTAGTAGAAGAATAAGAAAGGAGGGAAATGATAGAACTTACACTTGCAAGTGGTCTCACACTTGTTACAGTTGATGTAGCATCCCTTCGCCTTCTTGTTCTTCTTGGGCTTCCTGGTAGGGCACTCAGAGGGGCATTGCAGGGTCTTTTTATAGCACTTTCCAGATCCCTGGCAAAGAGCTCTTTCTTGTCCATTCTTTCCCTTGGACAGTTCCTTGTAATCTGTGGCTTTGTCTTTCTTGTCATCTTTGGTGCTGTTGCTTTTGCCATCGCTTTTGTCATTGCTGTTACCTTTGTTGTCACTTTTGCCATTGCTGCTGCCTTTGCTATCACTCTTACCATTGCTGCTACCTTTGCTATCACTTTTACCATTGCTATCGGCAAAGGCAATCTCCATGGAGATAAACAGAAGAAGGAAACAGACTACTAGAAACGACTCTTTCCTGCCCATCTTTGCCTTAGATAAAAGATGGAAAAGGTTAGGGTGGTGAAGGTAGAAGAGCTGAAAGGGGTCTTTTATAGGCCCAATCCACGTTCATTCCTTCTCCTACAAACAAAGGGCTTCTCATGAATCTGCATGGTGTCTTCTGTATTCTTTCAACTTCCTTCTAGTTTGGGTTGAGTAGTTGACTAATTTGGAGTAAACTTTTTTGTATGCCTTAATGCTAAAATGTATAGGTGGGTTGGGTAGGTTTAAGAATCAAAAACTGATAAAATAATGGCTTTGGTGGGTGGTTTCAGACTTTGATAATGAAATCCGATATTAGTGATCTAGGTAAAGATGTTCTTCCTTGATTGTTAGCTAGCTCTCCATATATCCTATTATATGATCTGGGTAAAGATGCCCTCTTAGTATATTTTCTCTCCTTGAATACTGTAACCAGGTTTAATTAAGACCCTAATTAATGGCTATAAGAGTATACGTACGATGATCTGGGTAAAGTACTTTCTCGTTTGCTAGCTACCCATGAATGATTTAATACGAAAAAGGGTTTTTATTAACCTGATTTGATGAAGATGATCTGGGTAGAGTAGTTGATTTCTTTCGTTTTGACCACCGTCAACTTGCCAAGTAGTGCGGCACAGAAAGATAGCATCAAAGGGTGTCTATCTCTGGCTATCCAGGGCTTCAGTTGAATTTTAAATGAACAGTGAAATGAGGTTGACCTGCATTTGAAGTAACCACAGACCATTTGCTTAGTAACGAGTAGTTGATGAAGCACATGGGACATCGGTTGGAGCTTGCAAGCCCTACAATCATGGGTTAATTTTGAAAACTTAGTTAAGACGACCAACCCTCACGGCCTCTCCCCAGTCCTTACTTGCGAACCCTCTTCACCATGCTCTTCTGTCTCGGCCCCTCCTTTGAAAACTAGATTTTTCAGATTGTGGGCCCAATTGGGATGTATTTTTAAAATAGATTTATCAAATGCCCATTTCCATAAACGGGCAATTTCTTAGCACTTAAAGAGCTGATCTCCTAGGATAGAAACGTTACCAAGTGCAATACTAATGTGCCTTTTATTCTCTAAAATCCAATCTCAACATCTACAATTTCAAGTTATACTAATTTGGGATTTGAAGTAAGGTTTACACCACAATCTTGCTGTCCTAGCTTATAAAGCTTTGATTGAACTGAAAGAACTTAACCTTGGAGGTAACTTATAATAGAGGAGTAATTAAACTCTTTAGTCCCACCATGCAAACAGAGGTGGACCACAAGCTGATGCATATATAGAGCCCCTCTTCCAAAGAACATGTAAGCCCATTGTAAAAAAACGGTTTTGCAATAGTTGGGTTTTTATCATTTAGGCAATGGCAACAGAAGTAAAAATGTAGTATGTTACTGCAGGACATTGCATTGGGTCAAAATCCTTGACATACGCCAGTACTCATATCACTGGTTATGATGAGAGAGTGTGGACCTAAACCCCAGCCAAGGTTGATTGACTAGGACCCTAACCCCTTGCCTAGGATCCCAACAGAGGTAGCCAGTACATATGAGGGATCAGAGTGACTAGATCTACCTAGAGGAGGGCTGGTGTTATATCTTAAAACATGTTTGCCTTATTAGAGACTTGCATGGTTAGCTACTAGGTGCATTCATATTGTTGCTTATCACCTTTTCATCTTACTCATGATGTGTTTGTGATGTTGATGTATATATGATATTGTTATCTTATGGAATTTGTCAGAACTCATATTTATGGATTGTCTCTACTTTTTCTTCAAATGACTATATAGAAGTGGGAGAAGTTCCATATGTATGGGAGAACTCCAATGAAGACACTGTAGAGATGTCAATGGGAATTGGTGCTGCACAACAGGAAGCCTCTTGTGGGTGCATGGAGTGTTCTTATGACACCTATTGACAGAAAGGGGATCCAAGTGGTTGGTCATTTGGATAGGTTGATGAGAGAGGGTTTTATAACACCTTTTATTGAGAGACTAGAAGAAGGGTGTGCTAGTCTTGAGAAAGACAAAAACAATAATTAAATCATGAGATTTTCACTTCTACCGAAAACATTCTTTTGGATACATTTCCTTTGATTCATTCCTTGGATTACATTTATTATTTTTCATTGGATTTGGGACCCTTTATTCGTTTACATTAATTATTGAACTATTCTTTGCTCTTGATTTGATGTTGTATCTATTTATTATTACTGATGGATAAACCATGGATCTTGTGGCTGTGGATCACACCCACGGGTTGTCAAGTGGGTCCGATACCGGCGGGTGGGGTGTGACACTCATGTTGGGATATACTTTATATTACTCATAATATGACATTAGTTGTAATTTTAAACTGAATAGCAAGGGGCTAGATTGCCGATAAAATTACAACACATGCTATTACATTGTTTGAAAAAAACAACTTCGGGATTATCAAAAGGCAATCACAATTTTTTTAAGATATGCATGATATATATCTTACAATTGCATAATATCATATAAAACATGCTCACAATACAAAACCATATGACAAAATAAAATAACCATGTTAAAAAATTCGCCCAATGGTGAAGTTACGAAAACAACATAAACATGTCATATCATGTTTCATATATAAGAGGTGTAATTTGATCCTAAAAAATGGTTCATTGTGTCTGGAAGGGTCCAATACATAAAACCCTAAGAGAATGCTTCAAAATTCTTTACGGTTTAACTAGAAATAAAAAAAATATTAAATATATAATATTTCAGTTTTTTTTTATTATTCACTCAACTAAAACATGATATATCATATTTCACATATATATGGGTGAAATTTGGTCCTAAAAATGGTTACATCGATTCCAAAAGGGTCCAAAACATAGAATCCCAAGAGAACGCTTCAAAATTATAGTATTCTGAATTTTTTTTTTTTTTTTTTTTTTTTTTAATGATACCATCAATTAAATCGGTTCATAAGCAAATCCGAGACTATTCGGTTAAACTGAAATGAACCACTATATGTGGTTAGACCATTAGGGTGGTGAAGGTTGGAGAGTTGAAAGGGGTCTCTTAAGGCAACCTACAGGGGGGTGAATAGGTTGCAACTTGTGGACTTGCTTTATTTTTCGGTTTAATTGCAAATATAAAGTTAATTGTAGATTTCATTGATAATTAAGAAATGTAATTAATCTACAAGACAAGTGTTTTATAGTGGTTCAACTTTGCAAGTATATGTCTACTCTTCTCTTGGCCTCAAGAGAGTATTCCACTAATGATTATCTTTTAATACAATGTGTATATATCAATTAAACCCTTTACAATCTATATTTAATAGGGCAATAGCACCCTTTAAAATATCTGTTCTAAGTAGGGAAAAAGCACAATTTACGATCTTTGTTCTAAGTAGGGCAAGAACACCATCAATTAACTCTAATCAACCTAGACTAGAATTGAACAATCAATATAATTTGAATAAGTGAAGGATATTACCTAACAAAAGGAGTGACACTTTAACCCCTTGTGTGAATGTGATGTAATGAGGAATGAATGCTCAAGATATGAGATGCACCACTAATAAAGTCTCAATGACCTTCAATAACTCCAAGCTTGATTCCAATGAGTTTGCTTGACAACTTTGGAATGTCCATCAAAGTTGGATGGAGTTGGAAGGCAAACGATCAATGCTAGTTCACCAATTTGAGAGCTTTGAGAGTTGCGAGGTAGTAAATGGTCAATGGATAAGGTAGGGTGTAATACCCCCCATATTTCTAACCCGAGACGTATTCCAGTCCAGACCGTAAGTCGGGTGAACTGTGATATCCGGTTGACCATACCTAGGACCCATGGATATTACCTTTATCCAGGCCGCCTTGGCTGGGCGTTGTCGGTGTTGTTGGAGTGTCCGGTGAGGTAGATCTCCCCATCTCTTTTTAGGGCTAGGTTGGCTTGGATTCGCCCCTGTAGCCCCTTGTTGGATTTGGGGCGTTCTTGGCGGTCGTCGCGCTCTTTTTGGTTTTGCCCTCTTTGCCCCGCTTCTTTGGTCCTCCGTCTTTCTCTTTATTTTGCTTTTTGGGGTTTGGCGGCTTCGAGTCTGGTTGTTTCTTCTTTTCTTCTGGCTTTTGTTTGAACTAACCCTTTTCTCTCTTTTCTCCGTTAGATTGGTTTTACCCTTTTTCCTGTCTCTGTGATTCCCCTTGGTATTTTTACCCTCTTTTTTCTCTTGGATGATGTATCCCTACTTCCGTGAGATGGTTATCCATCAGAGAGTTTGGGTTCTATTGTGGTGTGGATTATTTTCTCTCACCCTTTTGGTTGGGAGTGTTTTTCGAGACTTAGGATGAGTTACTCCCGGATTGTCGGTTCGCCGTTTGTTGAACTCCTTGTTTTGGGCGGTCACTAGTGGCGGTCGCTTCCTCGGCCGCGCGCACCAATTGGATTGTTGATTCATTGTTTATGTGACTTATATATTCTAATACCCCGTGTTTAGGTGATTCTGTTTGGTCTACTAATGTTCTGGATTCCATTTTACGCTTTCGTTATATGCAAGTGCCTATCTTATCTATCTACATATACTTGACATGTTAATCGATAGTTGTTAGTCTTAATTTCTATTGTTATATGCTCTGTAGTTGTATTTATTTCTATATACTCTGTTTTTGCTTGTTTCATAATTCCTGTGTTGTGAATGTTTATGATTATGGTTTGGTATATGGTTATGATAGTTGGGGTGTTCCTTTTGGGATATCTTGGTGATGATTCGGGGTGTGGCACATGCCTGTCTTTCAGCACTATCATGATTAATTGATGACATTGTTAGGATGAGTCTAGATTGCATGGCTAGGTACCCCACTGCTACTACCCTTTCGGTGGGGTTGCCGGTCCCGTGATGCGTGATTGCTTGGTGGTCCCCGTTAGTCATATAAATGGTAGGGTTGCATTGTTAGGGTTGGGCTCATGGATGTCCGGCCGGCCGGGTGTCGTGAGGTCATGAGGCATCCGCCCATTTGTGGATGATCTGGGTTGGAGTGAGTCCCGAGGTGCCGTCCGTGGGATTCTTACTCCTAGGTTGGGGATCTGGCCGGTTGGTTGGTGCCTGGGGATGTATCTGGACTTCTGTGACATGTAACCATTATGACCTTGCATTGGTTGAACCCCGCATGGCCTTACCAATGGTCGTGGTGGGGTGTGGACTTAACCCCTACCATGGTTTGTGGCCAGTGTGGACTTTCCCTTTTTCCGGATCCCTGAGGTACGGTCCTTGGGATCGGTGGTGAGCTTCCCGGGGAGGGCTGGTGTTTTCTTGCATGTCCTATTAGAGCTTGCATAGTTAGAAATCATGCATCATTCATGTTTTGCATTCATTCATATTATTGTTGTATCTGGCATTTTTGGATGATGGATGAGATATATGATTTTTCTTGAGTTCTTTAGAACTCATTCCTTTATTCTTTGTATGTTTTTTAGCCTATCGAGGGATTTATATCTCGAGATGGGCTGGTTCCCTTGGGCAATCCCGTTTGGAGATGTCCCGCCTGGAGTGGTGCATGTGGGGTTCTGGTGCATGGAGTGCGCTTATCGCACCGGTTGATGGTCGAGGCGAGGTGGTCAAGCGTTCGCCGAGACGGAGAAGAATTGGAGAACCCCTCACCTTATTAAACTGGAGTCTAAGTTCATTGACTTAGAGAAACAAATTGATATAAATACTTTTGAATTATTCCGCTGCCCTCATTTTTGTTTTATCCTTTATTCTTTATTTCTTTCCTTTAATATTGGAGCATTTTGGGCTCCTGTAATTCATTTAATTCGGTTATTGAATATTCTTTGCTCATGATTATCTCGTATTTGTCTTAGATATTGTTGATAGACTAAAACCTTGGATCTTGTGATGGATCGCACCCACGGGTTGTCGGGCGGGTAACCGAGACCGACGGGTGGGGTGTGACATAGGGACTCTCAAATGGGGGTGGTTGGGTTTATAAAGAAGATATTCAATGGTATGGCCCAACCTCCCAACGGATAGAAAATTTCTGTGAAATTTAAGTTTAGACGGACGTCAGTCTCAATTTGTATCCATTAAAATATAGCCCTTAGGCTTAAGTCAGAACCAGACGGACATCCGTTTGGTCAAATGGTCATCCGTCTAGTTTGCCTTTGCCAGACGGAAATTCCATATGGCTCTCTATGACCATATGGACGTTCGTCTGGCTCAGATGGTCGTCCGCCTACAACACAAAGTGCCCAGTCAAGTTGGGACTTGGACTTGATTGGGTTTTTGGTCTTTATGGTCAACCCTAAGCCTCATACACTTTTCTAATATGTTCTAAGTTAGTCTAGTGACATGATATGCATATAATTCAATGTAATTACATATGATTGTATCTGAATGTGTCCTAAGTCCCTAATTCATCAACGTCTTGAACTTGACTTCAATTCCCATATTCTTGTGCTTTGGTCTTGACGCTCATCATGATTTTAATTATTTGTCCAAGATTACTTGAGCTTTACTTGGGCTTGAACGTCCGGTGAGTTTGGTCCAATGAGTCGGATTTAGTCCACTTGTTTTAGTAATGAGCTAGACAATCACAACTTAATGTAGACATTAGTAATTTGTTTGTTATCATCAAAACTAATAGATGTTGATGTGGACATGACATTTCCCAATAGGGTATTTATAGAACTAATCACCTTCATTTCCTTCTCATACAATCAATGACCTTATCAATTTGCATTGTTTGCTTCTTGGGTACTCTTTTTTGTAAGATTAAATTTAGCCATGATCACATAGATTGATAAAAACACCATAAAATAATAATAATATAAGATGATGAAACATACCCTATGTAGGATCCATTGAAGATGGAACATAGTGGAATCTTTTTTTTAGTCTCCCACGAAGAACGAACCTGAAGTTGATTTTATGATCAACTTGATACTAGATCTTCTCCTCTAGACTCCTCTTTATTCACTAGCTTGATGGAATAACTTCTCTAAACTAACACTTTATTTGCAGAAAATAATGTGATGCATTAGAGTTTAGAGGAGGAACCTAACATTCTTTATAGAGGTAAACTGATTAGATCATCCATCAAGATCTAACAGTCCATATTAGCTTACACTAATCAGTCTATGTAAGAATTTTAGAAACCATATATTACCCACATCAGACCAATAAGGAAAACCAAATTAGAGTGTAATACAATCAATGAAGCCCATCTTATGTGAAATATTTTATTAATACTTTAACATTTTGAACTTCCTATTTGGGTTGAGTAATTTGTTAATTTTTGCAGTAGACTTTCTTGTATGCTTAAAAGGGAAATTCAAAAATGTCTTGGGTGGTTTAAGTGTTGAAAGGATGACTCAGGGTTTTCAAGTGGAATAGAATTTCCCTTTAAATCTCCTGTTTTAATTATATTTTATTATTTTATATTTTCTATATTGATTTCGTATTTAGTATTAGATTGGTTCTTCAATAAATTTAAGATTAGTTTATTTTACTTATTTTTATATTTCTTTTCCTAGAGTGGAATTTACTTAGAGGGTAAAAATACCCCCGTTGGGGTTTATTAGTGAAATATACATTTTTTAGTAATAATTTCTTCAAATTCCAAGAGTAAATGTTATAAATATGTACAGGGGCATTTCTATCATTTCATTCTGTTAGGATAGGAGTGTCTTATTTATTTGTTTGAGAGGGTATATGTGCCCTTTCAGTGGTTTGTATATATATCAGTTGGGGCTTTAGGGCTTCTCATTCGATCCATTCTCTTCTTTCGTATTCTCTCTGGTTTTGCGAGAGTTGTGCTTGAGTTTGCTGGTGGTGCTTGCTGCTGCTATTTCATGGACTATATAAGCATGGTTTTGGAGAGGCTAAGGTGCTTCTAAAGGCTTGGGTAGTTCACTGGACTTGGTGGATTCAGTTTGCCTTGAAGAGGAGATTGGGTTCTACGATTAATCAAGTGTAGTCTATCTGGTTGTGTAATCTCCTTCTTGGTTCATGCTTAGGGGTTCTTGTTGGGGTAGCTCATAGTACTGGAACCATATCTTGCTATTTGATTAGTACATGACTTGATGAGTTCACTAACTTATCCTTGGATGTAGGTCCTTGTGACCGAACCAAGTAAATCTTTGTGTTCTGTTGTTTGTTTTTCGTTTATGCTACTATTCCACTGCGATAGGTATGGTTTTCTTAATAGTTTTGGTATCAGAGCTTGTTATACGGTATATACCTTGATTGATTATTTCTTGTATGTTCTTGTTTGCTTCAATCGAAGGCTATTCTATTGATTTCTAGATGATACATGTTGTTCTTGCTGTTGTTTACAAACATCTTGTGTTTCGGTTCTTGATAAATCATAAGCCCTAATTTTGACCGAAACCCTAACTTAGGGTTTGACCAAATTAGTTTAGGGCTTTTGTATATAAACCTAATTGAAGTTGTTTGCAAGTGAAACCCCCTGTTTATTGCTTGAAATTGAGACTCAAATTCCCAGTTTGAGTCAATAGGTGGTTCGGCTGTTAGGGTTTCTTGAAATTGATTTGGGGTTTTTGTCTTAAACATGCTAGATATATGAAATTGATGTTTGATTTGTAATTATATTTTGAAATTGGTTATGTTTTGATTACTGTTTACAAAATTACATATTGATTGTAACTTGTAACTTGTAACTTGGTTCTTTCTTATTGTTAACTATTCTTGTTTGTTATTATAAATCTCTTGTAGTCTGTTGTTCATTTGAAATCTGTTACTTGACTTCTTGACTTAATACTGAAATTATTATATTGTTTATTTCAAAAGTTTGTTTAATTCTGAAATTGTTTAGTTAAATAATTTCTTAGTGTGTTGCTGATTTAATAAGTTATCCATTTTCTAACTAAGTATTCTTTATCCTTCTATCATAGCTCCTACTTGATATGAATTGGAGAAATTTGATGGTAAGGGTGATTTTATGGTTTGGAAGAATATAATGCATGTCATTCTTGTTCATAATCGATGTCATAAGGCCTTAAAAGAAGATATGGAGGTTTCTAAAGTCTCTAAAGGGAACAAAGAGGTCTCTTCATCTATGACTGAAGAAGAAAGGGAAGATATGCAAGATCTTTGTTATAGTACTATCATCTTGCACTTAAATAACACAATTATAAGAAGGGTAAGAGATTGTAAGATTGCAACTCAGGTTTGGCTTAAACTTGAACAGCTTTATTTGACTGCATCTGTTCCTAATATTATTCTGTTAAAGGAACAATTGTTTAGTTTCAAAATGGATGCTTCTAAGTCTCTTACTGATAATGTAGAAGAATTCTATAAATTGTCATGTGACTTAACTAATTTAGATGAGGAAGTAATTGATAATACTCTTGCTGTTTTGTTATTGAATTCTTTGTGTGATTCTCATGTTGGTGTTAAAAATGTTATTAAGTATGGTAGGAATTCTATAACCCTAGATGATGTAATGGAAGCATTGAAAATTATGGATATAGAATTGAAAAATGAGAAGAAGGGAAAGCAAGTGAGTGAGGGTTTGTTTGTTAATTCTAAAAGTAAAAGTGTTGATGAAACTTAAAGAAAGTTCAATAATAATAAGAAAAGGAAGAGATTTGTTGGGAAGAATAGTAATGCAAGTAATAATCAGAATTATAATGAAAAATTTAATAATAATAAGAGAATCTGTTATTATTGTAAAAAGGAAAGACATATAAGGAAGTATTACAAAAGAGATAAAACGAAAATGAAAATGAAATAATGGAGGCTACACATATAGCTGATGTTACAAGTGATGCACTTGTAGTATCCCCTAGTAGTAATCTTGATAGTTGGATTTTAAATTCAAGTTGTACTTTTCATATGACTCCTAGAAGAGAATGATTTATTACTTTTGAGTCTATTAGAGGTGGTAAAATGTTAATGGAAAATGATCATGCTTGTGATGTTGTGGGGATTGGATCTATTAGACTTAGAATGAATGATGGAACTGTTAGAGATCTTAAAAAGGTATGACATGTGCCTGGACTTAGGAGGAACATGTTGTCTTTAAGTCAGCTAATGCTAGGGGTTTTCATTACACCTCTAGGGATGGTTCTCTTAGGGTTATGAGGGGTAGTAGTGTAATTCTAATTGCTGATTTGAAGATTTGAGTTATACTTCTTGAATGGAAGTGTAGTTTTAGGGGTTGCATCAGTCTCTAGTAGTGTTATAAGTGAGGTGGAGCTTTGGCATAGGAGATTGGACCACATTAGTAGTTAGGGTCTTGGACACTTGTACAAAAGTGGCCAAATAAGCCTTAAGAAATTCAGTCCTCTAACTTTTTGTGATGTGTGTGCTATGGGTAAGTTTCATAAGACTAAATTCCCTCATTTTTCATGTAAGACCTCTCAAATCTTTGAATATGTACATTTAGAAAGTGTGATGAAGTGTTGGAAATGACGATGAAAGCCTAAACGTGTCGCCAGGGAATGCGTTTTTTCCCCTTTTGAAACAACGGAAAAATGGGATATCTTACCTTGTTGTCAGCCATTTTCATTCAAGAGAAAAAATGCTTCCGGTTTTCTAGTGAATTTGTTCACGGCATAGGTGTGAAACAGTGACGATAGCTTCTTCTGGTTTTTCGGCTATTCCTACACTTTCTCCTCTGACAGTGAGTGCTTCTTTTGAGTATTCTTCTGGTTTTTCGGCTATTTTTTTCCTACACTTTCTCCTCCGATAGTGAGTGCTTCTTCTGAGTATTTTCTAGTGAGGGATTTTCTCATCCCTGAAGTGTGTTTTCGCTAAGTGTCTCACTCGTCAATGAGTGTTTCATTTCCTAGCTAGGTTTTTTGCTCTGGAGATAATTCCCTACACCATGCAAGCAACAAGAGGCAGAGGAAGCAAGAGGGTATTCTTACGAAATAGTAATCGGGTGGACTATAGAGAAGGTCGAAGGGACTGATACCAAAACAGACAAACATAAATTGCTCTCTCGGATGATGAGGTCTAGATGTAGATGACGAAATTGAGAACAAAGCCAAGCATCATATTCTCATCATAATCTATAATAGACAAATAGTCTATTATATATTTTAGAGATTTTTTTATTATTTTAAATAAAAATAAAACTGATAATAGATGCCAAATATTTTAAAATAATGAAAATTTAGAGCCTTAATTTCATCATTTTTCAACTTCATATTCTCAAGTTCTCTTTTAAGAGTTTGAAGTTTTACACATTTCAGCCCTATATCTTCTTGAAACTCTTAATGATCATCAAAAACAACAGAAGTTTGGGAGACACACAAGATCATATAACATTGAGGGTAAACTTTGACAACCCTTATTTATACAAATAACTAAATGTTTGAAGAAAAAAATTCATTAATGTAATGCAGAGAATATGGAGAACAATTCCCCTTTCAATCAATACTGAGCCACCTGCTTAATGACAGTGTTTGCTGAAGGAAGTCTCTTGAACCTGCAAAGCTTGCAAACTGGTGAAAGGAGGGAGAGAGTGCGGTACTTGTCTTCTCCTCCCATCATTGGCATGGGAACCCCAACCTTTACAGGGGAAACATAATCTGGCCTGTAAGTCTGACCCAACACTCCTTCCACTTCCCCAGACAAGCTCTTGAACCTGAACTGGGTTTCTAAGTGGGCGAAGGCATCGTTTGGTGGTAACTGATAGTTATGAACTCGGTTCTCCTCTGCTCCAATGGGTGTGACCTTCACATCCATCTCCACCAACCCAGCAACTGTGACCCTGACACTGTTGGTTTCATCAGTCCTTTCGATGATGACTTCCCTGTCAGCATCACTACTTCGCCATTCAGCTACTTCATCAGCTGGTAACTGGACTGTTTCTCCATCCCAGTGAACGATAAGGGCATCGACGCTGTCCTCCCAATGAGAAACCCGCTTAGCAGCGAGTACAAGTGTGTGGGAATCAAACACGACGGCGAGGGCTTGGACCCAGGTGAAGTCTCTGGTCCTCCCAGTGGGTCGGGAACCGATGAAGTGGGCATTGATCTGAAGATCATTATCTGAAACAAGAGCGAAATTGCCACCGGTGGCACCATGGAAATAGAACATCACGCCGTCTCCTCCAACAAACCTGGGGTCATAACAAATGGATCCATACCCATTGCATTTGGCTTTCCTATCTGTCAACAAGTACATCCTTTTTTAAGTATCTGAAAAAGATCAGTAGCAGTAGTAGTAGAAGTAAGAAAGGAGGGAATTGATAGATCTTACACTTGCAAGTGGTCTCACACTTGTTACAGTCGATGTAGCATCCCTTCGCCTTCTTGTTCTTCTTGGGCTTCCTGGTAGGGCACTCAGAGGGGCATTGCAGGGTCTTTTGATAGCACTTTCCAGATCCCTGGCAAAGAGCTCTTTCCTGTCCATTCTTTCCCTTGGACAATTTTTTGTAATCTGTGGCTTTGTCTTTCTTGTCCCCGTCTTTGTTGCTGTTGCCATTGCCATCGCTGCTACCTTTGCCATTGCTATCGGCAAAGGTGAATTCCATTGAGATCAGAAAAATAAAGAAACTAACTGCCAGAAATAACTCTCTCCTGGCCATCTTTGTCTGGGATAATATCAATAAATTGGAGTGGTGAAGATTGGAGAGCTGAAAGGATCTTTATAGGACTAATCACCTTCATTTTCTTCTCGTACAATCAATGACCTCATCGATTTGCATGGTTTGCTTATTGGCTACTCTTTTGAACTTCCTTCCTATTTGGGTTGACTTAGTTTGCTAATTTTTGTATGCTTAAAAAGCTGAATTTCAAATAATTATATTTTTTATTTTTTATTATTTTTATATTAATTTCTTATTTGGTGTTAGATTTGTTGCTTAATAAGTCTTAAGATTAATTTATTTACTTGATTTTGTATTTCTTTTTCTACTCAGAATAGAATTTACATAGAGTGTAAATGTAAATACTTCCATTGAGTTTATAATTAACTAGTAATAATTTCTTCAAATTCCAACAATAAGACGATCTGACTAAGAATTGTTTATAAGCTCTCTATGATTCCTGTAACAAGAGAAGGTCAATCTAATTACCTTGAAAAGAAAGTGACGGTGGGTGGTTCAAGACTGTATTTTAAATTAAAATACATGGGAACGAGTATAAGATGATCTGGGTTAAGTTGGTTCCTTTGTTTGTTAACAATCCATGACTCCTTCAAGAGTCTCTGACAACTTGCTGTGAAGAAGACGATCTGGCTAGATCAGAAGTTGACTTCTCCATGAATTCTGGTAGACGAGTTAAAAGGGTGAGCTTCTACTTATGGTCTGGCCACTTTCACAGATTCTCTCTCTCTCTCTCTCTCTCTGTCTCTACTGGATTTCGATCGGATCTTAGGTTACATTGCATTGAGGGTAACCTGCAATTGCCTAATGGGTTTTAACTGGATTTTAGGTAACATTGCATTGCAGTTTACCTGAATATGAAGTAACCACAGCTCATCTGCTTGGTAACGAGGAGGTTGAGCAGCCCTACAATCATGGATTTTTGAAGACTTTGCAGAGTGATGCTTTCACATTAGCAGCTAAGTTTTTGCTTCCTCAAAGCAGCCTTAATGGATTCCCTGAAATCGATATGAAAGTCAACATATAGAATCTCAAGTTGGTCTAGTTCTGTCATGAGATTGTGAACCTAGACATTCTCCAAGAAAGCTTTCACTAAACTCCGTGGGAAAAATTCTACTGAATCATTTTGCTTGGAATGCAATGAACCATTCAATGAGACATTATGGGCTGTCAGATCGTCAAACTTAATCGACCTAAAGTCACGCTGAACGGTTGCAATACCAAAGCAAAAGTGCTCCCCTGAAAGCGTTCAACATAGAAATAGGTGTGGTACTCACAGGTAGGGGTGTAAATGGATAATCGAAATCTGCTTTCGAATTCGCATCTACATCCGTTTAGGGGTATCCAAATTCATCCGATTAATTTACCAAAAATAAATAAAAATCCGTCCGATTATTAATAGGACGTGGATATAGTATACTTCTTTCTTATCGATTATTATCCATTTGATAAAATTATTCGATTAAGTTACTTATTTAGATTATATATATTTTTTTTTATAAATTTTTTACCTATGATATGTTACTATTTTTCTAGATTTCTCCTAAAATAACCATGAAAGTTGTTAAATTCTTAAATTTCAAACCTAACCCTCACAAATAAAATGGTAGAAATGTAAACAGGTAGTCGAAAACTTGTATTCAATCTATATTCATGCCCATTTAGAAGAATCTACTTAAGAAAATAACTATTCAATTATCATCCGAATCCGATAGAATCCGTCCGAAAACCAATAAGATATTTATCCGAATCCGTCCCTAGTATAATAGGATGCGGATATGGTATTGCCACTATCCGATTCGAATCCGATCCATTTACACCCCTACTCACAAGGTAAACCATTTTCATTAATTTGTAATATTTACTTGATAGTCCCATCTCTATTTATTTATTTATTTTTTGTATAGGTAAAATTGAGTCAAGTTATGACAAAATACAAAGAAGTACAAGAATTGTATTGCACACAAACTCTAAATTCCAACTCCACCTTAATGTCCCGTTCATAATACCCAAAGATTCATGGAATTATAGGAATTTAATCCTTGGAGATGTCTTTGTAAATCTGTCAACTACTTGCTCTTTTGATCTGCTAAATTCAGCTCCGCTTCCAGTTCCCGTTTTCTTCAATCTCTACTCCAAACAAACAAACAAACAAAATA
This sequence comes from Hakea prostrata, assembly GCF_041222555.1. Taxonomy (NCBI): domain Eukaryota; kingdom Viridiplantae; phylum Streptophyta; class Magnoliopsida; order Proteales; family Proteaceae; genus Hakea; species Hakea prostrata. The sequence goes on from NC_142602.1 coordinate 28,401,499, forward strand.
AATTGGGACCTCTATTGGGTCCATTGTTTCCTCTCCCCAACCCTTTTGATGGGCCCATTTCTGGGCCTATCCTTCCACCCCTATCTTATTAGGCCCATTGCTTCCCTTGTTCAGAGCTAGATCCATCCCCTCTTTGGGGTCTTCCTTCATTCCATTTTGATGTGTATAAGTGAGCATAGAATTACTTAGAATTCCAAGAGACCTTCCCTCCTCTTTAAGATTGGAGATGTATCCGCTCTCCTAAAAAGCGCCATCACCTCAGCAAAGACTACATTATTGATCTCAAATCCTCTAGGAACAAAAGATAAGCAATAAGAACGAATTGTTTTGGGCACTTTAGGGGGAATGATGTATGCGTTATGTGACCACAATAAATCAGATTTTTTTGAAAGAGCAATCGTAGATTTGTTATTACAGAAGTTATGATCTTCTTCTCTTCACTCCAATGTCATTCATAACCCTTCTAATGTTTAAGAGGAAAAAAAATGTTTATATGGTGACTTAGACATAAGGGATTTATGGTAAGTTCACTTTGTAGGAAGGCCAATTTCGCTAACTAGAAATATATAACTTAGTGATATCATCACTTAACAGGAAACATGAAAAAATGTAATTTAAACATAAAAATGGTGTCCCTGATGTACTTATGATGTCATGGTGTTTCTCCTCTTGGGCGAAATATTTAGGACTCTATTATAACTCTTTAATAAATGGAAAGTATGATGAGTTTTCAAATCCTGTCCAAAGACTTAGAGTTGAAAGTTCACCTCCTAGGATTACGTCACCACTAGAGGTGATGGATTATCAATCTGGCCAAAAATAACAGAACTCGAAGAAAAAAAAAACTCAAAACTCAAGACCAATCTCTAGCAAAACCAAAAGATCATCTTAAACAAGGGCAAATGAAGGAAAAGATTTCCCCTCAAGTATGTGAACTTTACATATTGGCAAAATAATATACCATGAAAGATAAAAGTTAAACCCTAAGATTATAAATCCATAGTAAATAGCATTTAGTAAGACGGGAAAACAATGATCCATCATAAAATAATCATTGCAAATGACCATTTTCTTATTACCCAAAAATGAAAAGTTGAGCACTAAGATTAACCAGAACATTATTAAACAACCTGAAAAAAATTGTAACGAGAACAACAAATAGAGGGAGGAATTTAAATCCCAAGTAACAACAATATGCTTATTCCTAGGGTGTCCACAATAGAGGGGGGGAAAGATAGCTGGAGCTGGAGGAGACATCCAAGGAGATGGGTTTTTAAATCAGGTATGAAGAATGAGAGTTGAAAGTCCACTGGATGGTAGCTCTAAAGACCAGTTTACTGATCCAGTCACAAATAGTAGAGCCTGAAAAAGACCTCAAAAAAGTCCACTGGATGGTAGCTCTAAAGCCCGGTTTACTGATCCAGTCACAAATAGTAGAGCCTGAAAAAGACCTCAAAACTCAAGATCAATCTCTAGCAAAACCAAAAAAAACATCTTGAGCTGGATCAAATGGAGAAAAGGGCTTTTCCCCTCAAGTATGAAATTTTACTTTGTGGCAATACAATGTCATGAAAGATGAAGTGTAAACCTTGAGATTATGTTTCCACACTAAATAGCACTTGGTAGGATGGGAAAACAATGATCCATCATAAGATAATCAGCAAATGACCATTTTTTTCCCTCACCCAAAAAAGAAAAGTAGAACACTTATCTAAAATGCAAACTAAGATTAACCAGAACATTAATAAACAACCTGATAAAATATGAGGAAAATAACATACAAAATAACACTCAAGGGTGTTGATACTCTTGAGTTTGATTAACTCCGAAATAGATCATTGGGATGACAACAGAGTGAGCTATTCATATACTTGCGAGGATATAGAGTTACAGATTGAAGAACAAGAGTCAGTAGATATTTTTACTGAAGCCTGAGATAGAAATATTGAACTGACTCATGGAAGGAAGAGAAAGAAAAATGGAAATGTTCCCATCCCAGAGAGAGGTGAATACCAAGGGAGCGGAAGGCAGAGCATTGGAGATCTTATTACAATGCATGCCAGTAAATTTAAGATTGGAGTTCTAAACAGAAGAGAAGTAATTATAATAAGCTTACAAAGTTGGGAGTTGAGAAGCTAGCTAGCCTTTAAAACACACAGCCCATGGCTGGATGGTTGAAAAACCCAATTCATAATGACAAATTCACAGGTTCATATCCTAATATGACTCTGAGCATTCACCTGACACTCTCACAGTGGCACCCAGTAGCTGCTTGAAATGGGTATCTCCTGGTTCTACTGAAGTGACTTCTGCAACAAAGTAATAAAGAACTTCCTTAGCATTTCCTCAGGGTCAAAGAGAACAAGTTTAATAAATATGGAATATGGAAAGCCAAACTCACCTGGCAATTCTTTGCGCAACAAGCCATTTCATTTGAAGTTTGAATAGACTCAGTATTCTCCTGTATAAGTTGACTATGAAGATTGGTCCAATAAGTAATAAGGATTTTATCAAGCAGAGCACGGATCACAAAGAACAAAATAATAATAATCATGATTTTATTGGCTAGTTTAATCAAAATAAAGAACCCAAGTAATTACAATGACACAAGAAGAAAAAAAAAATCTGCTATCCAATGAAATAAAATCATTTTATTGGTACTTACAGGTACTACAGAGAATTGATATTTATTCATTCATAAAATTAGCAAGGTAATATTTTTCTTTCTCCCTTCACATGAAAAATGTCTAGAAGCAAATAAAATACCTTCAGAGGTAACAACAACAAAAACCTAAAACATGGAAAATATCAATCCTTCAGCTGCTGCTACTACCACTGAACTATTGGGAGATCGCTGTTACGTTGTAGTTTTTCAGTCAAAAGCTCCTCAATGATGATAGAGCTGCTACCTTGGTTAGCAACCACACCTGCCATCTTCAAGAAATAACTATGCCTAGATAAAAGATATCATATGTTAGGTAGGATATGTAAGATATAACAATATTAGGCCTAAGAAAACAATACTTAATGCAAAATAATACCATCGTGTGTCTTCAGTCAATTCAGGATGGAAAGATGTCCCAAGTAAGTTCCCTTGCTTGATGGCTACGATCACTTTATCTTCTGAGACAGACTTTTCCTGATAGGTAAGAAAAAGAAAAAACTGTAGCTTAAAATTTTTGAATGCTATCCAAGCCAGAATGCCCTCTAAAATACTTGAAGAGGCCATGTTACTAGCAAAACTATTGGAATTAGGAATAATAGTGTCTGACAGTAATGAAATTAGATCACACACACAATATAATACTTATTTCAATTGAAAAACATTCAAAAAATTTAGAGTAACAGACACAAGAATGTGTCAACAATCAATTCATCATAATAGAAAATTGCAAGCACTCATAGGGTCACAAACAAGATAAGTACAGCCATCCTGTCCTTCTAGGTTAGGGTCACTAAGTTTCTATTTACTTGGTTCTACTTATACATAAAACCATTAAGATGAATCATTTGTTCTTATCTATAACCTCAGAAAAATCTTTCCTTATGATGTACATAAGTCGATACATTTCTGGAAATAAAGCTGCATGGCTTGCCCATTGGATTTTAATACTATAACCCATCAACCCATCAAAAAACAAAATTCTCCACTGATGGAGGCCTAAATGCAATAGATAGTAGATAGGAAATGGAAAACCTGATAGTTCAACTATTCCTTCAAAAGAAGTTTCTTTCTTGAAATTAATTTGACCTAACTAGTCAAAACAACTTATTTCAGTTTCTAAAATACACCGATCAATCATGTAAACAGAGGACACAAACCACATAATCCTGTTGCTTATATAGATTCTTCCATTTTCTTGCAATAAATTATTAATAAATTTATATTTCAAAAGAATACTTCGTACACAAGAGCATATCATATTTAATGCATTGAACGAAACATGTGATACACTCTGAATTGGCTAGAAAAGCAAATGGAATAGAGAATGGCTAACCATATGATTTTCAGAGTTAGATTCTGGCACTGTTGAACCTTTGGATGAAACACAATACTCAGCCAGGACTTGAACTTCAGGCCCTACTTCCAGTACTGCAGGAGCCCGGATAAAAACTGCACGAAAAATAGAAGGGCCACCTTCCTCTGTTGCAATCTCTGGTACTGAAAGGTCTGTCTCAAAGCTCTGAAGCTGCAAACGTAAGAAAATTTGTTCCCAAGATAAGATGTCAAATAAACCACAACTAAAATTTCTTAATTTCATCCTATCTCTGTTGTACAAGAAGCAATCTCTACTAGAACTTTATAGGTGTTACCTGACTGCCAAAGAAATTCCGATTGACAGTACAATCTAGTCCCCCAACAAGGCCCTGTCCTCCAGCCTTCTGTCCTGTTAAAGAACATCCCAAGTCTTGTTAGATACTGGTTTGGAGGGTTTTCTGGGTTTTCTTTATTTTAAATTGACTTCAATATAATTAGGACAGAAAGACAAACAGATAAACAACACCCACCTATTACTTTGTTTGCCAAGAAGATAAGCCCTGCACAGGTTCCCCACACAGGCTTTCCCATTTCAACAAACTCTCTTAGAGCAGGAAACTATTAAAACAAAGGATTGTTCGTTTAGCAAAGCAAGAATCCATTCAACAAAACCACTAATCTAGTTTTGGACAGGAAAACAAGAAACAAACAAAAAAATTTAAGGTTATCCTCTTCCTAAGCTTTCTCTTGAATCATTTTTTCCTTTTTTATTGTTGCATGCGCATTATGCAGGTGATATACAACACACAAGAGAGAGAGAGAGAGAGAGAGAGAGAGAGAGAGAGAGAGAGAGAGGACCAGGTTATGGTATTCAGCAAGTTTGGCCATAGAGGTACTCTCCCCTCCAGGGATGATAAGGGCAGTTATATCCTGAAGCTGTTCAGGCTTCCTTATCCCCACACCATTCACTCCAAGTTTTCGGAGCACTGCGTAACAAAAAAAAATTAAAAAAAATAAAACCGAATCAGAAGGGGGGAAAATTGATCAACCATTACTCTTTTTTAATATCTGCAAGTATATTATGCACAGAGACATGAAAGCAAAGGTAACAACGAGAGAGACCTGCAATATGTTCGTTGAAAGATCCCTGTAAAGAAAGAACCCCGACGGCCATGTCGCAGAGGTCCTTCTGGGTCTCGCCGACAAAAAACTAACGCAGTGGAAGTGGAAGAGAAGGCAGAGCCGTCAGTTTCGTAAGGCTCTTCTATATAACGAGAAAAAAAATCCTCTTCAGCCAGAAAAAAGGAGAAAAGTTCGTCACGCAGCCTCCATTTAAAAAAAATAAAGGCGAGAGAGATTTTCAGCGCCACCTCCTCATTTCTTCGTAAAAATAAAATCATGGCTACAAGCCTACACCTGAGTTATTCAATTTCTTGATCAAACAAATTTTTTTTTTTTTTTTCCCTTCGTCTCCCAGTTTTTTGAGCTTAAGAAATAAGGGTAATATTAAAAATAAATAAGTAAAAATTTAAGAATAATAACTTTGTTACTAATAAGAGATCTGCCCAAATACTAACATTCTTACTAAGGGATAACTCCAAGGGTTAACTCCAAATTGATGCTGAAATTTCTTTTGTAAAAAATGACAAATAAAAGTTAAAAGTTTTGTCCATAGTGTGATGAGTATTAAAAAGCCTACCAATGTAGAAGGACCACTAATATCTTAAAACAGTTTGTTTCGATGAAGAATCTTGCCAAATCACTTTCTTCTTTTTAGGTACAAAGGCGCTTTTTCTGTATAGGGATAGGGATATTACATATGCCACCGTTAGGAGTTAAACCCATGACCTCTCCATTGAAAGGTCAGGTTCCTAACCATCCTACTACTCTTTACCCAATCACTTGAATCCAATACTTAAACAATAGGATTTGTTTGTAATTGATTTTCTTCCTTTCAAGGATACTAACTGTAGTTAATTGCAAGTCCAAGGGATATATGTAAATAATTTCCTTCATGTCAAGTTAGTTGAACCGTTTATATAAACGGATTTTGAGTAATCAATCTACCGAAAAAGGTGATCAATTTTATAAGCTCATCTTTTAGCTTTTGTAATAGAATTAGTGGGTTCTTTGGTAAAGTGTTTGGTGCGTTACATTTTATTCCAAATGGAATATCGGATATTCCACCACGAAAGATTCTTTGATGTTTAAAGCAGCCAAATAAAAAATCTCATCGGATTTATGACATGTACCTTAATGATTCCCAAACTCTTAACAGGAAGGAATCCATCTCTGTAGCCAACTACTCTGAGTTGTTGAATCTCAAAAACTTGAACAGATCAGATGAGCAAAATAAGAAGTTAAATAGATTTTTGGATTGTTATTCCATGTTGCATCATCTTGATCTATTGAATCAGGTACTTTGCAAATAAAAAGAGACATTGCCTCCTGGTTATGCTTGTGCAGAAGCCTTCGGCATTGGATTCGTTCTTCTATTATTAGATATAATCCACCTACTTGTATACCAACTTGCAAGTGAAAAATATTATATACAGAGAGGACAGCAGTTGAACCTTCCCCATGAAACCTTACAATACACGAAGCCATTTCAAAGCAGGCTTCTGAGCCTTCAAAAAAACAAAGGCATCAACTGCTGATGGCATACTGCCTTGGGGAAAATGACAGAGATCCCAAGTATGTTTCTGACCAGCAAATGAAAATCATATGACAAGCCAAGGCTGATGCTGATACAAACATTACTAAGGAAGACCAGCATAATCTGACCATCAATACAGGATGCTTTCTTACAGAAACTAGTATCTTGTAAAGGATCACTTTCATCCGCCGATCACTCAGAATAGACTGATGCTCATAGGTTGCACTGGGTACTACTGTTGTTGGACCCACATCTTTGCCATAAGGTCCATTAGCATATCTAGTGCCTGAATAGTATTTGCCTCCTATATTATTCCATCCAAGAACCTTACTCAGCCACTGGTTGATCACATCAGCAAGAGACCTGGTTAATTGTTGGCGGAATAAAATTGCCTCCTTTGAAACCATTGCTCTGACTAAAGAAGCTCCATCCTGTCCAGTATCCGATAATATTGGTCTATTAATGTAAGAACTGCAAAGTATTCTTGAACCTTCTCTTTTGCCATAAAAACCAACAAATGAATAAGTAGGGAGAGATTTGATATGAAGTCTTACCGCTGTCATCAAGAGTCTTCTCAGAACGGCACCATCCTTGGACACTAAAAGCCTTAAAACTAAGTTTGCAACATCAACTATGCCACTGTCCCCATTGGGAGTATAGTTGATAGATGTATCATTACTAGGCACTACAAACTGACGCAAGGCTTTCCTGTATTCATATATCAGAGAAAGATTAAATTTCAAACAATAGTTGCATGCAACCTAACAGAACTGACTAGTAAACTACCCTCACTAATCAATCAGGAGCAAATGAAACAAAATATTTGGGTGTTCAGTTGTTTTGTTGAGTAAAATGCAAATCAGATCACCCTCCACTAACTGCAGCCCACTTGCCAGCAATCATTTTTCTAATTAGAGCAACAATAGGATGATCCTTAAGTTCCTTAAGGTTGTCATCCCCAATATAGGGCTATGCAAGTCAAGAGGCTGGCAGGCTCAATCTACCCATCTGGAGCAGAAGGTAAAGCAGGTCAACTGTTAGACTTGTGATCCCATCAGGCCTAGCCAGGTTTAGGTCCTAGATTCAGGCTATTTACAGATTTGCTTGGACCGGTTAGGGAATTTGGGGGCTTGCTTGGACACCAGATCCCAGGAGGATGGAACACAAGCCCACACCTACCCACATTCAAACCAGATTGATCAAAAGTAAATCTGATAGTGAATCCGGTCTAATGTGCTTACACACACAAGACTTAATCACATCTGGTTCACCTAGCATACATTTGGATAGACTTGGATCCATGTAGATCCAACCTATTTATGCAATACTCTTCGCAGTTGCAACTGAGATGATTTTCAATGTGAATCATGGACCTAGAAGATCTATTGTTTAACTGCCAGGCCACCTAATTTTGACATTAAAACAATGAGCTCTTCAGAAAGCAAGCAATTGTCAAAATTGGCAATTCCAGGGAGAAAAATAAAATTTTGCACCAAGATTTAAAATGGGGGGAAAAATTATGTCCATTAAGGCTGTTTTTGTTATTAAGAGTGTCTCTGTCCTTGTATCTAAAATGCTCCTCATAGAATACTAAATAAAGATAGGCTTTGCTGCTGTGAATTAATAGACACAAGCCATTATTCCAAATATCCACATGGTTTAAGAGGGAGTTCCCCTCTGAGATGACCTGATGCCCCAATCCACTTGCCATTGTTCACTGCCACTGATACTGTTCACCATACTGTTCATTCGATTACTCACCACCATTTCACTGTGCTGAAGTGATGTAAAAACCCTAGGGTGCCATCTCCTTCACCAACCGCCACCAGCCATTACCATTCTTTTCTAGTGATTCCTCAATGCACTATTGCCTTTCTCTCTTCCCCCTTGGTGGTGAGTTATCTCCCATCAAGGGCATTTGCTGATTGCTTTATTCAAGGATACTTTCTGTTGATTATATTTTTCTATCAGCAACCATGACTAATAAAGAGATCTCCATTGCATCAACTAGCCACGAAGGAGCAAATCAGCATCACTTCTGTTCCATTCCCTGCCAGTGGAACTAAATTATGGAAGCATCTGATGTGATTACGGACTTGTTTTCTGGCTATTGGTTATCGTGGTCTTTCTAACATAGCCAGAACATCTGTTTACCTACTACTACTATTGTTCCACCCAGGATAAATGAAAGAAAATCCAATTTTCTCATGATGTCATACCATATCAACTCTATGGATCCTAAAATCATTAATGGTTATCTCCTCAATACTCCTGCCTAGATTTGGAAGACTAAAAACGATACCTAATCCAAACTGGCAAGGTTGCCCAATGCTATGAACTATGCCAAAAAGTACATGCTACAAAGCAACAGGAGTTATAACCCTCACAGCATTATTTGAGGCTGCATGACATGTGGATAATGTATGTGCCTAGTTTCAAGGGGGAAAATGCTACTGTAGGTTTAGGTGATAAACATGTATTTGTACTTTTTAGGCTTTTATGTTTTACTGCATGACTGATATTCAAAGATTTAGACGTTATGAATACAGATGCACCTACATCTACTTCAAATTCAACCCATCTACAACAATCATGTATCAAGCATGAAAAGATTTTGCTAATGTCATCATACAATGCACAAGTGGGACATGAACGAGATCAAACAAAAATTACACTATGCAATGACATTACCTATTTGCATACCTAGTTGTGCCTACCCTCAAGAAAAGAGCAAGCTTCTGCCACTGGAATTCCTTCCTTCTGTTGAAAACGACCTGAGTAGTTTTAAAGAGATTAAACAGACAGACAACAAAGATTTTTTCTGAAGATTCTATCCATAACAACAATGGAGAAAATGTAGTCATTAACATCATTAGACCAAATTGGTAATCTGTAAAATAGATAATACAAGGTGATGAACAGAGCTGAGAAACTCATCAATTGAAATCAGCACAGCAGGATATTGAAGCTACAATATAACTTTATGAACATCCACCATAGTGGTTTTAGTTTTCCAAAAGAGTACAATAGATTATCTGCTCTGATCATCCAGCAGGGTTGTTTTCGTAAAGAACAGGAGCAATTGATTTTCTTATATATACTTGCTGCCCCATATCTTTTGCCTTCCATTATAAGGCTATTTTGCACTTGTACATGGTACAGCTTACATATAAATGAAGGCTTAATTTTGTTAGAACCAGCAGTGAAGGAGATCACCCCTCCAACCTGTATTTGTCTTTGGTTTTCAGAATAAAAGTTTCAGTTCTAATTGATTGGCATGGTACCAAACAAGCTAAGAACTTCTTGCAAGTTTTGATCCTGCCTCCTGTGCATTGTATTATGTTGTTAGTTGTTACATAAGGGCATGTCAACCCCATAGCTAGAGTAGGTTTTCTACCATCACTTCTACCACTTTGCTCGAATCACTTAACCTTTCTATGTCATTTGTTTTATATGCTCCATTAGATCCTGTTACTTCTCTTCTTGTATCTCTCAATCCTGTTCCTATTCCTAGATCTTACTAGTAGGCATTTTGTATCCCTTATCAGCAAGAGGCAATGGATTCTGAACCTCAGGCATTATTAGATAATCATACTGGGAACTTTATGCTTAATCTAAACAGTCAAGTCATTGATTGTTATCAAATGTATCCTGTGAATTCAAATCTGATGGTTTTATTGACTTCTATAAAGTTCACCTCCATGCTCATTAAAGATAATAGGTTATAGGAAATAGGAATATGGTACTGTTTGTACTGAGACCTTTTGTCCATGTTACTAAGATGAAAAATGGTCATGTACTCTCAGCTCTTTTAGTCATACATCAGTGAACAATTTTTGGCTGAAAGAGACTATTTGGATGCAGCCTCCTCCTAGTTTTCACATGATCGCTCTGTGGTGTCTAGAAAGAAATTTTTTTCATGGCTTGAACAGGCTCCTAGATCTTGGTTTGAATGTTTTCATCAGGTGATTCTTCAAAAGTTATCATAATTCTTCATTAACTTACATTTTCAAGAGGTGATTCCCAAAGAGTTCTCATGACTCCATAATTTACACAATCTTCTCTAGTAAATGACATTCTGCTTATGACACATGGATGATAATCTCATCACTGAAAATGATACAAAAGGTGATACCACTGATGGTTTTTCTGAGCACCTCCTTCAAATTGAAGGATTGGGTCATATCACATATTTTCTAAGCGGAGTGGCGCTCCAATCCATGGTTGTCATAGTGTCCGCCTAGGCGGCAAGGCAGTTTTTCAACTGCCTTGTTTTGAACCACTTCGATAACATGCAGCTTTTTTGCCACTTTTTCACCTAATTGCTACCACTTTGCCGCCTTGTGTACCTTATTGCCGCCTAAACGCCAAAACAGTTGTCTTTTTGACATTTTGTACATAATAATATTTTTTCACATTTTTTTTAAAAATCAAATTTTATTTTACAAAGCCGTATACGAACTTAATTGTTAGTCATTTCGGAATCGGAAATCAATGAATCATTAAATGGATAAGGCACTTATTTGGCATCACACTATCATAGAGGTAAGTAAACATGTAAAATTACTACTTTCATTTTCATACTTACAATTTGATATAGTTTATAGTCATATATTATGATGTTTGATGAGATGAACTTATGCTTGTGTTCTTTTTGGATACTTCATAATTATGATTCTTGAATGCTTGTTTTGAATGTGATTCTTGAATGTTTGTTTAGCTTATAATAGAAATTTATTAAAAGTAGTTGCATTGAAAAAATTTGACCCAATTGTTTTGGTTGCCTTATTGCTACCTAGGCGCCGCTTTGTCACCTAGGCAGATCCCCAACCGCTTTGGTCTCCTTGCAGCCTTGACAACCTTGCCCCAATCTAATCATACTTTTTTCTTGGTCTAGAGGTTCACCATTCCAATTGTGCTTACCTTATTAACCAACACAAATATACTCAGGACCTCATTAATTGGCTTACTTGATTAATGACAAGAAGATAGATACTCCTAGGGAAGTCAATTTAAATTGTAAAGTACTCTAAACAAGCTGGACATTCTTACTAGATAATTGATCGTGGGAAGTCTTAATGTACTCAGTGTGATTCGTCTTGTTATGGTTCGTGTTTGTCCATAGTGAAAGCTAGTCTGTATCTACTCCTTGCCAGTTACATTGCGCTGTTGTTTATTGTATTATTCACTATTTATAAAGTAGGCTGACACAGGGTTGTTTCTTCTCTTCTTCTTCATTGCTTCAGCTATGTGTTTATGCTCATGTGAATGCTGACTGAGTGGATCATCTAGACACTTGGTGCCAAGGCTAAAGTATTGATATTGGTAATCAAAGTGGACGGGTGATTCTAAGAAACATACCATATAGGAGAGATGCAAAATGAGTGAAGAATCCAACTAAAAATGATTTTTTTTGGGGTATGGATCTCTCTCTCTTGGGATGGATCTCTCTCTCTTGATTTTGTTCTTCAAGTTCCTGAGTTTCAGAGTAACTTCTAATCTATGAGCCACCAAAGAAAATCCTTGAATTGTTGTGTCATCTTTTTGTCCTCATTTTGTATTTCAGAATTTGGAGACCAAGAGGATTACTGGCAATGGATATGATATAAAGGGACTCTTAACTTTTTGACCAAAGAACATTCAACCCCACCTATAGTTTAGTATTATGTGTATGAGCTTAGTGATAATAGTTATGTTGACTCCCTGATGTGCCATCAATTTTACATCACCCTTCTTTTGGTGTTATGAAAACAAAACCTCCATTCCTTCCATATTTTCAGCATGAACCCGGCTTATTTGCCAAACATTGGTGTTCTCTTTAGCCTTATGATGCACAATTATCAAGGGTAGCCTAGCCGGGCACCTTGGCATCCAAGTGCTTAGTTGACCTGGGCACCTTGGATGCCTTACTGGCCTTATTGGTTTGGCATTTTATTTTAACCTTCTCCAATGCCTTGGTTCGGCTAGCACCTTGACAACGATGCTATCATGGTAGTAAATCTGGTGCTCTTTTTCATATTGTGCACCCAGATGTTGGGGACCCACTCCCACTACTCCTTTGTCTGGTTATCAATATTTTGTGTCATTTGTTGATGACTACTCCACTTGGAACTTTTTGAAGAAACAAAAGAGTGATGTCTACACTGCCTCCCAAAATTTCTACTAATTGACTCAATTTAGCACTCAAATTCAAATTGTTAATTTTGATGAAGGGATGGAGTATATGGCTGGTGGACTACGACAATTTTCTGTAGACCATAGTATTATTCATCTAGTTGCTTGTGTTGATCCCTCAACAAAATGGGCTAGCAGAGAGAAAATTTGCCATTTGCTGGATCTGGAAATCTCCTCTTGGGTATCCATGTGTACCTAAGACTTTTTGGTCTGACGCCCTTCTACTACAGCCTTTTTAAGCAATGGAAATGCTACTAACTTCTTGGCTCCAAATCCCCTTCGGAAACATTGTCTCCCAAACTTTTGCACTCTCCAATCCTCCCAAGGTGTCTGGGTGTGTTTGCTATGTCCATGTTATTAAATCTGCTAAGACTGAGCTTAATCCTAAAGCCCCTAAATGTATATTTCTTGGGTATTCTCCTATTCAAAGGTTTATAAGTGCTATCATCCCAGTTCGCGTTGATGCCTTCTTTCCGAAGACATAACCTTCTTTGAGGCTGTTCCCTTTTTATTCTTCTCTTTAGCATCCTCTTTAGGGAAGGTGGGAGAATAGTGAGAGTGAAGAGGCTGTTCATATCTCCTTCCTCCCACCTTTGCTTACTTTTCCATTTTTGACATTGGGAAACACAAAGGGGGGGTTATGTTGATATTAATGGTTCAAGTAGTAATTCTGGTAATGAGAAGGACTACCCACTTTGTTTACAAGAGAAAGAATGACAAGTCAACAAGCAAAGAGAGACCCACCAAGAGTCCTCTCTGGATCCACATCTTAATTCCTAAGATACATCCTCCTCAAGTGAGATCATTGATGCTGATTGGGTTAAGGCTTGGATGTTAATGTTGTGTACTGATGCTGATTGGGATAAGGCTTGGATGTTAATGTTGTGTATTTATGCTGATTGGGCTGAAACAATTTCTGATAAGCAATCTGCCTGTATTGCACATTTATGGGTGGTTAATATGGTCACATGCTTGATCAAGCACAGAGACAGAATTAAGAGTGTACAAACTCCTATGGTTAAGATGGATGATCCAAGAGCATGCTATGAAATATGGGTGAAATTTTGCTGAAACTAGGCAAATTTTTGGTGTGTATTGCCAAGTAGCAACCCAAAACTACCAGCAAAAACAACTTTCCCTAGTTGGGTGATATATCGCCTTTTAGTCCTTTTTTTCAGAGATTTATTGCACAATTCTTGCTATTTATGCCAAGCTTTAGTTGAACTTTCGCCTTATTTCGGCAATAGTTCAACTCGAGCATCTAGAGCTTCTCACTTCTGGGTTTTTTTTTTTTTTTTTTTTGGGGGGGGGGGGGTATTTTTGCTTCGATCTTCAACATCTAGCACTGCTTCTTGCATGATTCTTGCCGGTAATCACGTGCATCACGTCGATCAAGCGGCATTTCCCTCGATTCTTAGAGATCTTTATCTCAAAGGTAACCACTGTTCTCCAAACTTATTTTCACATAATGTTGCTGGATGGGTATGAATTTAAAGTATATTGAACACCATGGGCCAATTTACAAACCCACGGTGTCGGAATTTTTTTTCGCAAAGTAATTTTTTTTCGGCGTAAAAAATTGTAGTTTCCTACACTAAAAATGCAACATATTTACATGATATACGTCTTGTACATGGTGCAAATTTTGGTCGAAACTTACCAAGCAAAAACCGAAATCTCCAGAAACCTGGTACTTCTTTTGTAATTTTTACCCTAGGTTATGGACTTTATATGACCTCCATTTCATATAATTTCTTGCCTCTTACCTATTTAAAGCATAATAAACACAAAGGAACTAGTATTTTTCCCAAAAAAAAAACCATTGTCTTTAATGGCTTCTCTGGTGTTGGGGGAAGCCGTGAGGGCCATTATAGCTTCTTTCTCCGAATCTTCTCTTGCCCGTCCCTTCCTATTTCATGGTTTCAATTTGTTCGTTGAGGTTTCTTGCCTTTGATTGTCTCGCTTGCTTTGGGGGAAGCCGTGAGGGCCTTCATTGTTGATATCTCCGAATTTATTCCAACCCTGATTTGTTCCCTGCCCTTTCTCCCTTTGTTTCTCCTTCTCTTCCTTCTTGTTTCTGGGATTGGCTTCAAATACTCTAGAGTTCAGCCATTGACGGCTTCTCTGGCTTTGAGGAAAACCATGAATGCTATCGATCTTGAACTCTCAAATTATTTGGAGTCAAATCTGTTCTTAGTTCTTTATTACCCTTGCAATTGTGATGCTGCTGCACTAGTCCCTGTGCAAAGTATGGCTATGGATCTCTTGTGCTATGTATCAAGTTTGCCCTAAATTCTTGCTTGGCTCATTGTTGCTAGTTGGTCCATGTGCAAAGTATGGCTTTGGATCTCTTGTGCTATGTAACAAGTTTGCTATTATTAGTGCCCTTAAATTCTTGCTTGGCTCAATGCCTCTTAGGTTGCTTGTTAGTTGAGGCTTTTTCTTGCTATATCTCGTTTGTCGGTTGCTTGTTGTTCGTGTTATTGTATATTTTCTCTTTGGTAATGAATTATTTAATTATCCAAAAAAAAAAATGACTGGTTCCAACAAGCACAAACTGTGTTGCATACAGGCATAAAATCATCAGCATACATAAATTGTTTGATAGAATGGTTACACAAATACAACAAGTCAACAAAATACAATGACTAACTAGATCAAGAGATGGTGCTGCACATAGATTTAGTTGAAGCCCATATATCATGTATACATATGTATTTTGAAGTAATTTAGAATTTTTTTTTTAAGTAACAAATAATTAAAAAAAAAAAAGTTCAACACCACACACAATCATAAATCATAGTCCTAGACTAAACGTATATAATTTCAAAGCAATAGAAGATCATTTAAGGCATGAAGAAAACAAAAATAAAAAATGGGAAGTTTGGAACTGTTGGGTATTGCTTATGGTTCACATTCGATTGCTGCCAGAATTCCTTTGTAGTTGTTGTAGCTTAGGAGGTGTTTAAAGGCAAAGGAGTTGTGGAAATTGGGTGAAAATTAGATAGCAAATCAACAAAAACCAAGAAAAAACAAGTTGGAGTGTCGAAACTTGCAAAATTTATGTCGAAACCTATGATTTCGAAATCATGAAGGTTTCATTTCGATTTCCGAAAATGCAATGATTTCGATTGAAATTTATTCTATAGTCATGTATAGTGATGGAATAAACATGCGTGGAACTCCACAGGCCGATCTACGGTTTCCCGGAGTTGAAATATCTTTGCACCCAATAAATAAAATATTTATAAAAATAAAAATAATGATGGAAAAATAAGGAAAAAGGTTTTGAAAATTATGGAATAGCTAATGTATGTGTTTTTCAAGTCTGCCTATGTGGTTTCACCGCCAGTTTTAGTACGGGCAGCCTATTTTATTGTAAATTTTTTTTTTAAAAGTTCATTTTATATTTAAAAATAAATATGGGCAAGGGAAAAATTACTACCTAGGTACATGATTGCTTCTTTGTCTAAAGAAAATTATTTTGGAGTTGTTCACTGACTTATGCAATCATTTTCGATGCAACGATTATTATGCTGTTGGTGAGAGTCAGAGGGCAGGTGGTTTACAACCATAGTGTGGACAACAGGGTCAGGGACAGCCACAGAGACCAGCAACAAAAAGGAGGGTTGACCCAGTATAGCAATATTGTGTGGCTATTGATGGAAACAAGAACAAAACAAAATGTAATTTATGTGGGAAGAAGTTAAAGTTAAGTGGCATCAGCAAGTTCAAGGCTCACATCACCAAGTTCTAAGGATGTGGCCACATGCACAGAGGCCCATCCGGATGTAATGAAGGCAATCAAAGAGTTACGTCGAGATAAGGGGAAGAAGAAGGAGAAGTGGAGAGTGGACAAAGCACTAGATGATGCGGTGTAGGGTCTGTTATTATACATGGTTGATTTGATTCTGATCAGGATGTTGACATCGTTGAGGTGAGTAGACATCAAGAGGAGAGGGATTTGAGGTAGATGATGGCAAAGAGCAGAGCATCACACACTAACAAGATCAGGAGAGGGCCAAAGCTAGAGCAACAGGAGTTAATCCCTCTAAGGCTACAAGAGTTGGAGCATCTAGATCTGGGGCTAGAGCATTTGAATCTAGGGGAAGGGGTGGTATATATGGCACGTTTAGCAGATCACAGAGTTAAAGGCACTCCTCCAGCAAATCCAACACCATATGATTATCAATGCCATCGAGACCTGATCTTAGAACAGGATCCTATTGGGCCAAGCAGCCAAAGATAACAAGTTCCTTATGGGTAAAACGGTTAGAAGTGCAGTGGCAAAGTGAATGCTATACATTTCCATTCCAGCACATATAGTTCAATGTCTATATTAGAAGTATATGATAGATACTATTGTAGAGGCAGGTCTTGGATATGAGGGCCCCACCCCTCAAGAGTTAATGACCACCCACCTTAAAGAGGAGAAGGAGGAGTTGATGCAATATGCTGATAGTATGAGACCATTCTGGGATACATATGGATGCACCATTATGTCTAATGGATGAATTGGTTCAACAATCATCAACTTCGTGGTGTATTGTGATAGAAGGACAATATTCTTGAGATCGGTGGATGCTACAAGTAATATGAAAGACCACACATATTCCCTGACGTTGATGAGTTTACTTGAGTATCATCTCTTTTGGACACCCAGTGCAGCCCATTGTATCGACCTCATGTTGAAGGACATTGGGAAGATCAACATTGTCCATAATGCTGTGAAGAGGGTTAGATAGGTAATAAACTTCAGTTACAATCATAACACCGCTCTAGACATGATTAGGGGAACATATAGAGGTGAGTTGGTGCGACCCAGTCCAATGTTAGCCACGACTAATTTAGTCACCCTAAGCAGTATGCAAGAGAAGAAGTTAAGCTTGAGATCCATGTTTATATCGAAGAATTGGTTTGATTAGGTTGAATTCAGGTTAAATAATTAAATTATATACAATAATTTCATCTTACAAATTATTATACTATCTAATATCTACTAATTTAATGTGTTTGTTATAAACTCATAACTCAAGACCCCGAACAGGCGGAAGGCACAGGACATTGTTGCATTTGATGAGTTTTGGAGAAATGTGGGGATTGTGATGCAGACCTTAGAGCCCATCATTAAGGTCTTATGTATGATGGACTCCTCTTTGAGGGGGCCCACTATGCCCCACCTGTATGCAGCCCTTGAGCTTATGAAGGCAGCCATAAAGAGAAGAAACCCCAAAGACTGCCAGGGTTACCTAAAGATTGTTGATAGACGTTGGATTGATCATTTTATGTATTCGTTGCATCAGGTTGGTAAATAATTCACTCAACCCTAACTCTAATTGTGAGTTTGTGAATTATACAACATATTATCTCAACCCTAAATATCAGTATAGGAAACATTTGGGGTTGGACATGGACCAGCTCTATGCCATGATGCACGTGATTACAAAGTTGGAGCCGGACCCGATGCTCCAATCATTTTGCCACAACGAGGTGAGATAGCAAGGATGTTTAACTTAGGACTTGCATTTGATTTTTGAAAGAGTTTAGCTAACCATCATTACAAAAGATTGTAGATAAAGTTGTTTCAGGGACGCATTTGGGTCCTTTAGTCTAGAAGTTGCTATTAGGGGACGAGAAAACGCTGATCCATGTTAGATGCATTGTTATTATTATTACCTTTTACCGAGATTATATGTTAAGTTACTTAAGTATTAACTTAATGTTTTTGTGATAATGCAGCTGAGTGGTGGGTTCTTTATAGAAAGAGTGTAGTGAACCTCAAGAAACTGGCGATCAAGATCCTCTCCCAAACTTGCTCAACCTCTGGGTGTGAGAGGGACTGGAGCACATTTAGCATGATCCACTATAAGAGGAAGAGCAGGTTGGGGAGCCAACGCCTTAATGATCTAGTGTTTTTCCACTACAACATGAGGTTGAAGATACAGCACACCAAGGAACAAGTTGAGGGTAGGGTGCAGGATATCGACCTTAACGATATCTTCGAGGTGGATGTAAAGGATCAGGATCCCCTCACTCAATGGTTGATGGATAGGGGTGAGCCAGTGCCAGACCAGCCTGGAGGGAGGCCAAATCCAAAGCTTTCTCAAGCTGAGGGGGTTGATGGGGATGATTTTATGGCAGCTCAAGATGGGCATGCAAATGCACAGGACGCAGTTGGTACATTTGCGCTTTGCAAAGCAAATAAGATGTGATTCTCAGTTGAAATGTCTTTATCTGAATCTAGTTTTCAGTCGAAACTTTTTTTTTTATCTAAAATTGCATTGATGAGTTGGAGTAATGCTTGTTGGATGAGGATTGGATGATGGCACTAGGCACGCACGACGATAATCCAAATGACACAGTTGCTCCTAGTCCGGCTCAAAGGCATTCCTTTGATGATGATTATAATAATGGTGGTGATGATGAGGATCATAAAATTGGAGTTGATGGGGATGATGATGATGGTCATGGTGGTGGAGGATTTTAGGAGCATTTACCTGTTCGGCTGTTCCATTACAAGAGACACAGATGCCCCCCCCCCAAAGAGATATATCGGGAAGTCTTATTTCACACATGCCACCAAAGATCAGGATCATGGTGCTGAGTATCATCATGATCATACTACGACCTACAACCGAAAGGGGAAGGGCCAGGGGAAGCAACACAAGCATGGTTATGGTGATGACACCCGATCGTACGAATCGTACAAATTGTACCATTCTGTAGATCCGACAGACAACTAAGCAGGAGTGATGGGATCCATGAGCTTGGATGAGTCCATAGGCTCCACATCTACTTATGGGGCTTACGGTCCTTATGATGTCCCTCATAATCATGGACATGATGGTCTGCATATGTCTTTTAGGAGTTCGTACTATAGGCAGGGTGATGGATCCATGAGCTTGGATGAGTTTAGAGGCTCCACATCTACTTATGGGGCTTACAGTTATGGTCCTTATGGTGTCACTCCCAATCATGGACATAGTGGTACATGTATCCCTTCCGGTGGCAATTTCAGTGATTATGAGTTGGGCTCGTCCTCAAGAACAACCAAACTTGTGGAGGAATACTTCGGATATAGTACGTCACCACCATATGCACCAGCACCACCACATCCAACGGAACCTCTTCTGTATCCCCATTCTCATTACCCTCTGGATGGAACTATTCTTGCACTTTGTGATGACAGGACCTACAAAGGTGCAGTTTGTGACTACCTCGACAGCCATCAGCCTCATATGTCATGGGATCACTAAGTAAACTGGCATGACGAGATTATCATAGCGACACACTTGGTCCTAAGAGAGGGGATTGATCCACCAAGGCACAATACTTGGAATTGAGGTTATTCTTCTTTCGTATTCTACACCTGTATAGTTGTACTTCTTGTACATCATATATACTTGACTACTTGATTATTTAGTTGTGTAATGAATTTTAGTTGTCTTTTTCTTGCAAATAAATGAAGATCTCTGAATTTTCTTGCATCATTTGCATATTCACATTGGTTTAAACTAATGACCTAGACTTCCAGTTTTGCCCACATACAGCTTGGCATGTGCCGATTAAGAACACCACTTTAGGTGATATTTTAGGCCAAAATAGCACTCCATCTATGTTTATTGGCCTCAAATTAGGCTAGACACCAAAAACCAGCCAAAATAACCTCAAATACCCCTTGAAAATCCCACCAAGAAATTTCAATGATAAATTTAAAGAATTTATTTTCAAAGAAAATTTAGGGTGAATCTATCAAGTACTATCGATATTTCTTGATGTCGATATTAACTACTTTTTAAAGGAAATTTAGGGTAAATTTATATAGGAACTTTTATTGTTGAAATTAAGACGTGATAACCTTTTCTGATGTCTCCTCCACCACATACTCCAAAGGAGAATTAAATTCTATATTTAAAAAATAAACCTGAATATATGATGATAGAGCATAAAAGGAGGATTATCACGGACTCTTGCAATTGTCCCGTTGTGTGGGGGCGAAACTCCCACCAAAACCTTCCAGATTTGCCAAAATTTTGACGAAGAGCCGAGGTTTCAATGGTTTCACCAGGCAGCAAAACCCGACATTTTGCACCTTGTCCAAGTGTAAGATTTGATACTAATGTACCTGAGACTATTGTGATAACAAGGTTGCTATAAACATAACACGGTCTGTGCACATGATAGGACAAAACATATGGTGGATTAGCATTTCATCAAGGAGAAGATTGACTCTGGCTACATTTGTACTTTTTTTTGTTAAGAAAGTGACCAATGATATTTACCACGAGGCTCATCTCTCATCAGCTAGTACCTTGTTATGCCAGCTCGGAACGTATAACTTACTTTCAAGCTTGAAGCCTTGAAGGGCAGTTAGAATTCATGTAAATAAGGGTGTATAGCTTACTTTCAAGCTTAAAGCCTTGAAGGGCAGTTAGAATTCATGTAAATAATGGTGGCTTTAGGCACTAAGTTTAGCATATAGTTGTCTTATGTTGTATTTTTTTTCTGTTTTGCCTTTTACCTAAGGTAGCTGTAATCCTCCTTGCATTTCGGTAAATCAAATAGTAGAGAGGAAGGTACACTATTTCTTTTTTTTTTTCCCTTTTATTGGATGAATAAATTATCATTACCAAAACCCCAATAGGGAAGAAAATGAGAAATATATACAAGGTAAGGAGAAAATAAGAAGGGAGGGAAGGGGGGAGAAGCAGCAAACAATCAACAACGCGACTGCAAAGAAGAGCCAACATCCCTGTCAATAACAATAAGCATATCCCTAGGGTATCCAAAATAGAGAGTGAGGCAAAAGCTGAAGTCTAAAGGAGATATCAGAGTAGATGGCTTTTCAAATCATGTCCAAAGACCTAGAGTTGGAGGTCCACTTCAAAGAAGGTTACTCTCCAACCATAAGTGAGAGACAACAACTCTAGACACCAACTTACCAACAAGGTCACAAACTGTCAAATAGAAGGACCAGGGAAGCACTTCACCATCCATAACCAACCCCGAGCAAACCAAAATGAGAGCCTAGAGTGGGGCCAAATGGAGGACACAATTTCTTTCAAATGGAGCAAAAGGGGCAAGAGAGAAAAAGGTGATTCACATCTTTGGAAACATTCTAGCAAAGGAAATAGTTGGGATTGGTAGGGATATAGCAGCGGAGGAGGATACACTGGGTGGGGAGACAATAGTCAGGAGCTCTCAGACAATGAAAGCATGGCAAAGGGTGTGGCCTTTAAACCAAACTAGAGGGTCCTAGGGAAAATTTGGCAAGGGGAACAGGAAAGCTTCCAAGCAAAGGAAGAGGGGGAAGATGCCTGAAGAGGTGTGGAGCCAAGTAGGTTAGGGAAGAGGTGGGAGGGGAGAGAAACTCATACCTATGTGAGATTCAAAGGGCAGGGTAAAGGGGAGGGGACCAAGAACTATTGGAAATGAAATCAAAGAGTATAGTAGATTTAGGGATATAAGAGGCATAGACCATACAAGGACCCAAGAGTTTGTAAAGGAACCGAGAGGATGTCAATAGTTAAGCCATAAGGACGTGGTGGAGCCATTAGAGATCAGATGGAGGTGGAAAAAAGAGCAAGGGGTCTGAGGTGGAGAAGTTTCCTCTAAACGCAGGAGGGGTTCGGAGGGAGAGAGAGCGCGAGTCCACATAGAGTCATAGGCAAGGTAAACAAGCAAATGGCGATATCATGGTGGTGGTTTGATTCTTTTGACTGTGAATCACACAATCAGATATACATTGAATACTAATCCATGATCACTGTTTAAATTACATAATTTGATCATGAATAGCCCCTTTGGTGGAGAAGCCGTTGGTCGTATCCCAACCCTTGGTTGTGCTGTCAACCAGTGTGAGAAAGGTAACACGCAAATGCGCCTTTTGATAGTCATGTCCCGTTATCTTAAAAGCAAAAATAGTTCTGTCCAACCAGCATTAATTTGAATGGGAATGTGAAAAAAGGATAATGTAAATATATATTGTTTATATATATTTACATTGTCATATAATATGGTTATATTTAATACCATTATAATTTCTCCAAAAAAAAAATTAAGAGAAAGAGAATGAAGAAAACAAAGC
The DNA here is from genome assembly GCF_041222555.1 of Hakea prostrata. Classification (NCBI taxonomy): domain Eukaryota; kingdom Viridiplantae; phylum Streptophyta; class Magnoliopsida; order Proteales; family Proteaceae; genus Hakea; species Hakea prostrata. The sequence continues at coordinate 28,424,395 of NC_142602.1, forward strand.
AAAAGTACAAATAAAATGTTCTTCCAATTCCATTAATATTTAAATAAATTAGAAATCAGTTAACTAAATACTTGTTAGATATTAGTATAATTTAATTAGTACTTTAATCCATATAATTAATATTATTAATAAAAATCTTCACTTACTATTTCAATCATTACCTATCCTTTATGCATACAAATTGGGGAGGGATTTTATCTTTTCGAATTAAGATTCAAAAGGGAAAAAAATAGTTACTTTATATTTATATTGTTTCTCTTGAATTAGATATCACAGATTAGACATTAAATTTTGATTGTTCATCTTGAACCATTCATGTCCGTGGTGAATTTGGTTTTTTTCAAGACATTGCTATTGAAAGGACCCCTTGAATCACGATCTTACTCTTCCCATATCAAAGATAAACACAGCAATCTATCGATATCTACAGACTTCAGATAGAGGAAATTGCAACAGAATACTATTCATTTCATTGCAAACAGTTTGATTATCAAGAGAATAGATACAACTCTATTTCTATTCACTGATAGATCAGTTCTTGGAATAAGAAAATTACATAACTAATTTGTAGCAGATAGTCCTCACAGACCCACTGCTATCCCTGAGAGTTTCCCCTCTCTCCAGCAAGCTCTGCTTGCAACTTCTCAGTTTCTCCTCCCCTCTTCTCTCCTCTCCCATTCCCCCTTTCATACTCCCCTTCACGTAACAAACTCTAACAGATTTTTACTCTTCTATCCAATCGTCTACTGCCAGCTGGGGTGTCTGCTCTGCAGCTCTGGCTACAGCAGACTCATGGTTATTGTCCAATAATGAGTTGCCACCTGTCCCTTCCCCTGCTTCAGATGCTAGTGGTGCTACGTTCTCTCATGGCCCTGCTATAACATGCTGCTTTCCCTTGTTTGCCCTTCCGTTTGTATACTTGAATAACAGGGGCTTATCAGCTATTCTTGTGATTCTAAATTTATCTTAAAGGCAAGTGAAAATCCCACATTATATCTACAAGTTTGAATCATTGTGTTTTATTTTAATCTAAACTGCATTACATATTTTCTCAACTATTAAGTATATGTAATTTAGATTTTGACATAATATTTGTAGATATATGAATGAATTAAGATGTCCTAATTGTTTTGCCATGATAATTGAAAATTTATTTCTATCATTAATATAAAGATTGAAAATGATATTGCATGAATTTCATATTTGATGTGATGATACATTATCGAGACGGATATATAAATTTTCCATGCATCATGGTCCAATAATGAATTGGATGGGTTGACAAAGCCGTGTAACGTGGGCAAGCCACCACATAAGGGCATGGATCAACTTACATCCTGATGTAAATCCCAAATGTAGGGTTTGTCTTCAAGATCAGTTCATGTGAACCAGCAGTAAAACAGGGTTTTACTAACCCTACAGTTGTGGTGTAGGGTTGCCTTTGATTGATTCTAGGTTTGTGGATATGGTAAACAAGAGTCAGGTATGATTTAGAAGCCAGGGTCTGATGAATCTCAAATCTGAACCTTGCTGTATTTTAAATTCAGAATCGAAATTTTCAGGTCTCGGGTTACGGTTTAGAAGCTAGGGTTTGATGAATCTCAAATCTGAACCTTGCTGTATTTTAAATTTAGAATTGAAATTTCAGGTCTAGGGTTTAGGAAGATTAGGTTTCTTAGAATTTAGGGTTTGAGAATGGGGTGGCTAGGGTTAGGGTTAAGGTCGAAGGTAACAAAGGGTTTGGGGATGATAATTATAAAAGGAAATAGGATTTTTGTGAAGGGTTTGAAAGTTTCAAGTAAAAGAAGGCTATGGTTTCTAGGGTTTTTGGGAATTTCAGGAAGCAAAAGAATTAGGGTTTAGACTAGGGGTTGGTTGGTCCAATTGGGCAGAAATTGAGAGAGAAGGTCACTAGGTTTGAGAGGAAAAGATCCCTACAGTTTGGGACAGATCTAACGGTTGGAGTGTCATAGATTTGACCTTGAATTTGAGGTCTTTAAAAAAGTCCGAAAATTAATTTTAGGTCTTTAGAGAAGTCCTAAAATTCCAGAAGAAAAAAAATATATGCAGATCAGTGTTTAGGGGAAGAAGAAAGGATTCAGCTTTCCTAAGGTTTAAGGGGATGGTTAGGACTAAGGTTAGGATCGAAAACTAGGGGAGGGAAGGGGTGAGGTTCCGAAAAAGGAATGGGATTTAGGTAGGAGGTTTGTCGGATCTAGGGTATATGGTTTAGTGAAGAACTAGGACTGCTGCAAGACGCCGGGGGGAGGGGGATGGAGGCTGTGATGGGGTGGAGGATTGGGATTTAGGAAAACTAGGTTTTGGGGATGGGAGGGTTGACACAGGCAAGGGGCAAGGTGAAGAAGAGGGGCTGCAGTTGGGAAGGAGTAGAAGAATAGGGGCTGGGGTGGGGAGCATGCACTCATTGTTAGGGAGAGAGGGAGTTTAAAACTTGCAGCAAATCAAGCACAACAGCAACCACAGGCTTCCTTCCTCAGGAAACCATGACTCCACTAGTTCACCTTCGAATCTTAAGTTTATTCATCAACCAAGTCTGTCCTTAGCCTTACATAATGCACTCATACAAGGACTCAACATTAGAAGGTGAACCAGACTAGGACCTCTACTTGGACTCAAATTGGAAAGTAAACAAACTAAGACTCCTAAATAAAAATGCAAACACATAAGGACTTCTAATTTAAGAAGGAATTCCTTTAAAGATGGGACTCCAACTTAGAAACCCAAAACAAAGGACTTCTACTTTTCTTATGACTCCCACTCTACTAAGAATGCTCAAAAATCTCATCCTAGGATGATTCAAATTACAAAACAAGAGTGGGATTTGACTCCTTGCATAAGTTGGAATACAACTAAGAGAGTCCCTCTCTAATTGGGACTCCTAACTTGACTAGGACTCTTTCATAATTAGTTAAAGGCTAACTCAAATATCAAAATAAGAGTAGGACTACAATTCTAATAAAATTCTGGTTCTACTTAAGTCACACTGGGTTGGACTAAGGGCACCCAAAATGACCAAAACGTCGCTATTTTGGCCGAACTTCTCTGGGTGGCTAGCAGCATGGTAGAAGATCTCGCTCGAGAGCGAGATCCCGCCACCCTCAAAAACCGAGATCTCGACTAAGATGGCGAGATCTAGGTCGAGATGTGTTTTTTTGGCATCAACTCGGTGACCCATCTTGGTGGGTTTTAGGGTCCCAGTTGGATTGAAACTTGGTATTTAGCCTATTTAAGGCCTTTTGAATACACTACTGGTCTTGCATTTGTGAAAAAACAACCCTAAGTATGATTTATAAGTCTACCCATAGTGTGAAACCAAAATGTTGTAGGATTGAAGAATGCAAGGTTATCCATGTAATATAGAACCTTTAAGGCATATATATGAAAAACAAGTGTATCAAATACATCAAATAACTTAAGCGTCATCAAAATTCCATCCATATGACTATATGAGTATCACAATCTCAACTCTCGAAAATAGAATAATAAAATTATACAACCATTAGAAGTTCTATATAAGTCATTAATTCATAAGTTCATAAGGCATAACAGGGAGCTCATAGGGTCTTCTGGTAGGTAGTCCGCACTTCACGGCAGTCTATTCACCGAGCCTCCCCGAGACGTGCCCGGCCCATCATGATGAACCACCTTCCCATTCCAACGTCCGCCCTGGGCCGCCATTGCCCGCGTTGCCCCGCGGTGCTGCCCCGTGCGCCCCTCGGGCCGAGGTGGGCCGTGCGTGGGCGTTGTGCTCCCGGCAAGCAAGGAATGATTGATTATCCTTTGGTGTTGTTGATATGCTAAGAGTAGTTGCAAGTGAAAATTTATCTGAAATCCACACAAAAATTTGGCAAAAATTGAGAGTTCCAGCGAGATATGGTGAGATCTGGGGCGAGATATAGCAAGATCTGCAAGATCTCGAGCGAGATATCCCATTCGCAGAACTCGACTCTCATCTCGTCTCGATTAACCAAAAAAATGAGATATCTCGCGAGATCTCCCACCATGGCTGGCAGGGCCGCAAGGTACTAGTAACCTCCCCAGACCTTCTTTGGGTGATCCATCACATCTCCCATATTGGGAAAAACCCATGGTACTAATGGAGGGACCAAGACACATATCGAGGTTCTGTAACGCACACATGCCATGTAACGGCATGGGGTATGATACTATGATCTATTGAACCCAAAGAAATTGGTGAAACTAAGATTAAGGAACAATAGACATGTCAAGGTTGTGTGACGTGCACAGACCATGTAACAGCATGGGGCATCATATTGGGTCCAAATAAAATGAAAGAAATAATGTTTACATGAATATATGGTCATTATTTTTCGGTATCTACTTTTATCTTTTGTATTATTTTAAAACAATGTTTCAAACTCATATGATATCTTGTTGGATTTGATCTTGCTAAGTTTATTGAAACTTACCCCCGATATTTTCCCCCAAATGATTAATATAAAGAGCATGACATTGAGAGATTAGTTCATGAGATGGAGGAAACCCTCTCTATTAATGAACCTTGACCATTTAATGATTTCTAAGAATTTAGAGAATATTTCTTATTTACTCTCAAATGATTATGTAATCAATCATTGAATGTTTTCTCTGAGAAAATGAAATATTTTTAACTTTTAGTTCATTTTGGAAATTCTAGAATAATGGAAATGTTTCAGTTTATTGATATTAAAAGAAAAAATTCACTGATTAATACTCTGTATAATTTGGCTGTAATATTATGAATTTTACTGATTCATTCCATCTCAACAGGTCACTACCTAAGTGAAACTGATTCTTGGACCGATTAATGGCCTTATTTCCCATATTGGAAAGCAAAGCACTATACATCCATCCATTATAAAGGATATATGGGATACTTCCCATGTGAATAAAGCTAAAATGGGTGATAGATTTAGAAAATCATCCTCAACCCTGTTTCTTAATTTGGTTTAGCTACAAGGACTTCAGTTCCAATGAATTGCTTGGGAAAGTATTGACATATTTTCCAAGTCAGACCACACCCCAATGGTCACTCTTGATTTCATATGTATGCCTTCTACCCATAAATGGAAATCACCATCATCCAATTAATTACAGATTTTCTCCAATTATTAGACCAACAATAAGGCATAGCCCACAAAGAAGGTTCAATATCAAACCATTGCCTAACTTAATGCAATAATCATAAGCTAAGGTTCTTTATCCAATAATCATAAGCAAAGATTTTTTTATCTCAAGATTTTGAAAAAATTATTGCAATCCAATAATCATAAGTTCATAACAAAAGGTTTTTAAGTAAGAGGATACCGAATGTAAAATTCTCCTCATGGCAAATGAATTATCGGTCAAAAGTTTTTGTACGACATAAGGATAGGCAGATTCAAATGTCTTGAAACCTTCATCTGTAGCTAAAGCCAATCCTGAAAAGCCAATAGATGAAATAAGAATACCAACTGAAATCATGAGCCTTAAGTAAGCGGCAAACATGAGAAAACAAGAGTGGAATAATTGTAATCTAAAGATTAAGTGCGAATTTTAATTTAAAGATTAAATGCTAAGGAGAAGATCACATAGAGTTTGTGCAGAATATCAAACTTTTCTTGCAAAACATGATATATATTGTAGAAAAAATACATGTTCTAGGAACAATGCATCCTTATTTGACGGTCATGCCGGTATCAATTAGGTTCACTCTCATAAAACTAGTTACCTCCATACCAGATAGGGAATACAGCTGCCTGGTTTTTGAGGTTTAAGTACAAGATTCAAATTTTCAATCATAAAGAGAAATTTACAAAAAAAATTAAGTTTCGAACTGGCTTAAAATGGAAAACCATTTTACAAAAATTTAACTGAATTTTCAATCAAAATGCAAAAATGGCTGAAAAATATCAGTTGTTTCAGTACAAATGTTACATTTTCCAGTAATATACCCAGTACATAGATTCTGTTTTCGATTGCCCAGGGTGCAGGCAAGTACTTTTGCATGCTCCTAAGTCTGGGCTGACAATGAGAATGCACACAAGAGCATCAGCATAGATGTTTTTGACTGCATGGGTTAGGGAATTACTTCTGTGAACTCCTATGTCTGGGGTCAAGAGCAACCTACGTTGATGCTCTTGCATGCACACTCATTGGCCCCCCACATCGGTGTATATATGTCTTGCCTGCATTTGAAATGAAACTTCTGTGAAGCAGCCTCAATAACTACAGTTTTGCTTAGGCTTCTCCAAAACCAGATGAATTGCTCCAATTTCAAAAGACATATTAGATCTGGTACCTGTGAAATAAATGAGTTTTATTGGTAACCTCCTATACTGATTTTTTTTCTGCAAGCACATTTTAGTCAGAATCTCCTAGTTGAGGATCCATAAAAATATTACAGGCTTACAACCTAACATCCGCATCTCAGAAGATCAAGACACAAACTCTCTTGAGACATCTTCTGACCTTCCCTACTGAGACCTTTCATCTAGAAATGTTGCATGGTTGTAAAAGTGATTCAAGGGGGTGGAAGGGTGTTTAGCGCTTAGGTGACAAGGCATCTGTCCAGGCAACCACACTTCTCAACTGCAATTAAGTTTTTCCCTCCTTAAGATTATTTAGTATGTTATAGTATATACTATTAACTATTGCTTCACCTAAAAGTAGGGATGTAAATGGATCTTGTGAACAACTAATTATTGTAAGGGGCATGATCCTTGCATTCCATGGGGGTGCAGATAGGTCATGCACATTCCCATTGTTCCCTTCATTAGTTTCTTTCTTACTTTAGTTTGTTTCTGTTTTTTGTATTGGTGCTTGAATGTCAAGCAAGTCTAGTTTCGGAATGCAATATTTGTTTCCTTTTTCAGTACCTGTGAACAAACTGGAAGATACTTGAATATCTCTCTAATCTGGAAGATATATGAAGATCCTTTCTAGTCTGGAACTTTCAGCTATATAATATACAACTAAGGGGGAGAATTGTATCTCGAGCAACTCTCCATTCCCTCTCCATCTTTACTTCTTCTCCACCACTTCACTCTTTTATACAGTTGCTGTTCTCAAAGTCGACTTTTGTTACATGGTACCAGAGCAGTGATTACAGATCCTGTTCTGAATTAGAAAGTTGCTGGTTCAAGAGTCGTCTCTGAGGATATACGGAATGCTGCCTATCTACTACTGTGTGCCAAGTCATTTGTGTTATAAGCATGAACTAGACCTTCTTCTAAACAAGGGTATGAAGGTTTGAAGATCCTAATTACATAAAGCACATGTCAGTGTTTCAGACTATCTGAATATCTTGCCTGCAATCCGTTCTCACCCTCCAGAATTTCTTGAAGGTTAATTCTTGTCTCATTGATCCAGCTGATGTTCTTCATATTTGGGGGTTTATTTTCTGCTGAACCAGGTTGAAGACATTGTTGGTTTACATCTGTTTGAATCTGTGACTAGAAGAGGAAGATCTCTAGTACAACTGGGCATGGCTACTAATTTTTTACCTGAAACCAGAACTCGTCTTCGATTTTACTATTTGGTTTATTGATTACTTGCTGAATACTGAACCACCTATTGGTCTTGATTTTATTTCTGATAGAACTCATCATTGTCTCTGCCATCACAATTTTGTGATCTATTTGATGAAGCATTGAAGTGGAAACCTATTCTTCAGATCCTGCTTTGTTCCTTTTTATGGAACACCCCACCCCCCCCCCCCCCCCCCCAAAAAAAAAAAAAAGAGCCTTGTTTATGTCTCCATTGCGCCAAAAAAATCCCTGTTGCAAGTTGAAGTTCTCTGTAGGTGCTAGGTGAGTTTAAAGGTTGAAGATAAATCTTCAATCGTGATCAACCCTTTTTTCTATCCCTTACTTTCCCAACATTACCTTCTTTCTTTTTAACATAGAATTTTATCATACCCCTTTAGATACTCTAACTTCCAAGCTTGCCCTTATTAATATTTGAAATCCCAATTCCTCCATTCTTAACATATTTCAGATTTTATAATATGTATCCTTCTTATTTACCTACATGTCCCTGTTTCTTGTTATTACACCAAAGTCCCTGATTCTGAAATTTTACTAAAAACTAAACCCATCATCATATTATATTCCAGCATTCTCCCTTGACTTTTTTAAATATTATTCTTGGCTGTCACTGCTATTTTGACATACTTCTTCACTAGGTACAATGATATCAATTTGGGGATCCAATTTTTTGAAGTTAGGCACATGTGTCCACATTATGGCTACCATGAGGAGAGATTGGAAGTTATCACTTGGGATCTAATTACTTGTTGATCATTTTTACCATGAAGAGGTGCATTAGAAATTACTAAAATCTGTTTACAATGCTACTTTTGTAGTTTTATTTTGTCCACGTGTAAAGCTACATGTGAGAGGGAGATTGGACACTTATTACATCTGCTCAAGACTATTATCCTAAGCTGGTATTCTACAGCCATTGCAACTACCTACTTGGTCTATAATAACTCAGACTATCTTTTACCTACTTGGTCTGCAATACCCCATACTATCTTTACTTACCTACGTGGTCTATAGTAACCCCATGTTACCTTTTACCTACCTACTTGGTCCACAATAACCCACTTACGAACCTACATGGTTCACATAGTGCCCTTTACCCATTCTTTTACCTACTACTTGCCTTTTTACAAAGAGCTTATGTTGAATACTAGAGCTGCATTATTTACCTACTTGTGTGGTCATTGGAGCTGCACGTTTATCTACTTATGTGGACATTGGAGCTGCATTTCTGTCTTCTCTTTTGGAGATTTCTAGCTACCACCTGCCCCTTATGATGTAAGAATTGGAGATGATACATTTTTTAGACGATTGCTACTTACTAGTACTGGCATTGAAGGAATAGTGTCCATGATATCATTGTTGCTGCTATGCTTGTGGATGTGTTTAATGTTCACTGCCGCTTGTTGTTCTCATTGTTGGATAATTCATTCTACATGAAGATCATTTACTGAAGTTGATGTTGATTATCTTCTGGGTGAAGTTTTCTCAGCATGTATCAGTGTCTGCTGTTGCTACTTGAGAGATTGAGGAAGTTCTTTAATATTCCAAGCTGAAGCATTTGATATGTACAGAGGGGGAGTATTTCCGAATAAGTATTGTAAGGGGAATGACCATTGTGTACCTTGGGGGTGCACATGGGTCATGCATATGCTCATTGTTGCCTTTATTAGTTTCTTTCTATTTTCAGTTTGTTTCCTATTTTATATCTTGTTGCTTGGATGTCAAGCAAGTTTGATTTAGGAATGTAATACTTGTTTCCTTTTTCAGCACTTGTAGTCAAATCGGAAGATATTTGAAGATCTTTCTAATCTTGAAAGATATTTGAAGATCCTTTCTAGTCAAAACACTTTCAGCTATATAATATACTACTAAGGGGGAGACTTATATCTTGGGCAACTCCTTCATTCCCTCCTTCATCAATTCTCTCTTTTCCACTGTTGCTGTTCTCAAAGTCGACTTACGTTACAGATTGGCTTTGGCTTGGATAGTGGTATCAGATTTTACTAGGACGGATTCAGATGATATCCCACAGGATGTCGGACAAATTCAGACAGTAACCAGATAGTAAGTGTGTGCTATGTGTGTGTGATGGATGTTAGGGTTGAGACTCAAAAATTCAGCAACCACCTTTTCTTCTATGCTTTTTACTGTTTGATTTGTTACAATTTTCTTGGTTTTGATTAAATATAAAACCGATCACCTAGTAAACTAATTGGATATGACATGGGTATTGGTAAGTTACTCAGATAATAACCAAATCAAACAATAATCGGTTGGAAAGGAGAACTACCATATCCATATTCGACTATTTTTGGCATGGTTCGAGGTCTCGCGAAGATCTTGGCCAAGATATCTTTTTCTGAGACCTCAAGAAGAGATCTCATGCAAGTTGAGTTGCTACCAAAAAAGTACAATATCTCTGTCCAAGATCTCAGCCCAACCTAGTATTTATAAATACCCTATCCCGATTGAGACAAGTCAAGATATTATTTCCCCTTTGCTAGTTTTGGTGTTTTGGCCAGACTTTTTGCCAAGAAGTTGGTCAAATCTCTACCTAGGCTGCATCAACAAGCTGTTTAGCTCATAGCTCATCTGCAACAAAGATCTATTGTTTCAAAAGGAAATCTTGAAGCAACAGGAGTGTTCTTCCCAAACTTCATTTTTTGGGAAAAGTGGAAAACTATGTTCCACTGATGGAGGTGGCGCTGGTGGAGCAGAAGCTGGAGGAGCTGCTTAGTCATTGATTTTATTTTTGTACTCTTGTGGTGTAACATATAAGTACATTGATATTGTAATGAGAAATTGTGAACAACTGAACATGCTGGATGTATTATTTGACTTCACACCTTTATGTTTTCATTTATATCAAGTAATAATTGTCTAAATCATGTTTTATGTCTGCATGTCCACTCCTTCGGAGCATTGGTTTCAAAGTTGAGATCGAGTTGGAACTCATATATACACTTGTTTTCTCACAAATCTAAGGCCACCACTAACTCTAAATGGCTAAAGAAGACTACATACCAAATTCCAGCCTAAACTGAGCTCTAATACCCACTAAGATGGGCCCTCAAGTTGGGTCGAGTTGACCGGGGTTTTTTACCACATCTTGGCCAAGATCTCAGTTTTTGGAGGACCAAGGTCCCTATCAAGATGGGGATCTCAAACCATGATTTTCGGAAGGATTTAGATTCTACTAAATAAATACAAATGCATATTCAAAAACTAACTTCGGTTATTCATTTGCAACTCTATCTAAAGCTCAATTCTTAGCCGTAAGTATATAAATCAACATTCCCTCGCACATGTAGGCCACAACCACATGACACGCAGAAAAAATGTCAAGAAAAGAATCCTTTCAATGCACTCCCTAGTTCAAACACATGATCTCACTGTTTCAATACCATGTTAGCTGCTGTTTCAGCCAAAAGCTCAAAATGTTAGGCATGGGTAGCATAAGTGTATACATCAACATATACCTTATATCGTCAAAAATAAACATCAAGACACATCAATTCATTAAAAATTAATATTAAGCCACATCAAATCATCAAAAATTAATATTTCGCCACATCAACTCACAAAAAATCAACATATGACTAGAAACTAAACATGCAAACTATTGTGCTCTTGAAATTGGTGATTGTCATTATATACCTATTCTCGCATTTGGCTTATTCTACTCCAAGAAAATGTGATCTTATCTTTAATTATTCATAATGCTCTCAATTTAGAGACTTTTTTTTTTCCTCTAAGAAGTTTGACAGGTCAAATGATTTATTTTTATATGAGACTTTTATTTTATATTAGGTTAAGAGTTTGTCGGGCACAAAACCAGCTTACCAACAAACCTATTGTTTAATCTGATTGCAGTTATGTTCTAGTTAAGCATTATTGAGGGCAGTTTATTGCTGAATCTGATTGTATAAAAGGAGTTACTTCTAGTTAAACATCACTGGCAGGAGTCTATCCTATGTTTATTCCACACTACAATATTTCTCATCTGTGCTCACCATTGTCAATGACCACCATATATGTTCAAGACTCATGCACTTTCTAATATCGATTCTTCTTGTTTCAAGCTAAAGCCTTTTGATATGTATATCTTCTAGCTAGAAGGGAAGTCTTAACTGTCCACAATAGGGGGGAGTGTCCCCACTGTGTAGTGAGTTGAATCTTAAAGTTATTTTTTTGGCTTTATATCTTAAACTTGGTGTTGGAATCAAAGTTTGAGCACCAATATCTCAGGGTACTTTGTTTTCCCCATTGGTGCTCAAACTTATTCAATATTTTCTTGATCCATACTCTATTAGTATATTTAAGCAATGTAGAGCTTTACACACAGTACAACCTATTCATTGACTTCAGTCATTTAAATACCTGGCTATACTAGGGAAAAGATTCAACACATGGTATGCCATAAGATTTTAGGTATTAAAGTTTATAGGAGTGCAAATCCAAATGGCCCTGTCTGTCAAGTGTTTGGAATAACCAACTATAATAGCCGTAATAGTTTGATGGGACATTAGGTTTAATCTGTAGTCTGTACATTAAAAGAATTGTCTCAAATCATCATTCCTAAAGAGCTGATGAGGGCATAGGCGGTATCTGGAGTAGAAATTCACATCTATGAGGTCTTGCCATTCCATATGACTTTCTTTCTTTTTTTGGGTTGGGGGGGGGGGGGTGGAATAGGAGGGGAGAGGGGTGGAACTGCCCCATATGCTCTCCCTGTCTGACCATGATTCTAGCTATCAAGAGTTTTAATTGAAAAGAATGAGAATGCACTCGAAATAATACCAACGAAGAGATAACTTGGACCATAATAACAAATACGGCATCATCCAGCATCTTACCTTCAAAGGATGCCAAAGACCGTAAAAGCAGAACGTAGTATGGTGGCATGCGGAACTGGTATTTGAGTGCAACAGACCAGATTTTTGCAAGAACCTTGTGTACAAAGGGTTAGGGGAATAAAAACACATCAGTCAGCCACTTTAAGGAAGATGACACACATACAAGACTAGAACATTGGAGCAGGGGAAAATAAAAGGACCAATAAATTACAACCTATTAAGACATCCCAGATTGTTTATTGCAACTAATAATAGTTTCTCGGTGACATCCAAACTAGTGGTTCTAAAGAATATAGAATTTCCTGCCTTCTGTCATAAATGGGGTCTGTTGTCACCAAAAAACAGAACTCCAAATAAAAATTTTGAGTTAAAATTCACAGAAGATTAAGCACCTTGACTAATTAAAATAAAATTCAAGAGTTTCTACGACCACGTCAATGAATTTGACGCTACAATCATCTAGTCAGCTGCTCTTGGCCTTGTCAGGATATCCTTTATCCATCCCCAGTCTCTTATATATACCACATTTAAAATATATAGATGACAGAAAGAAACATTCAAAAGTCCTAGACTTCCTCCATCTTCTTCCGGGAAGAAGTAATCACTCGAAAGTTCATAAATTGGTCTTCAATTGAGTAAATATTCATGACCATCAAATAGGAAAAACTGAGAGGGAGAGGAAATCACTAGAGTGGGATCAAGACATGATATTTACCCTACTGAACTTGATATCAGGAATTCCATCTCGAAGTTCTACCTCTCCTATTGCCTCTTCCAAATCCTGGGAACATTTTTTCAATGTGGTTGTCAGTTACCACCAAAAGCTTCACAGAAAGAAAGTTTTACAGGCACCTCTTGATAAGATGAAACATGTTTGGCTCTAGATTACCAAAAGAACAAATGGACAGGTACTGTTAAGAATGAAAGATCATACGCATGACAATATAGTTGTAAGGTAATATCGTAATGAAAATACCATTGTTACACGCCGAACATTGGTCCCTGGTCTTACGATATCCATGTCTGCCAGAGCATGGACCAGTGCAGCCCAGTCCCCATTCACTATATGAATTATGGATGCAAGCATGGCAAACTGATGCTTTTTTTCCATCCGACAAAGCAAACCAAAATCCAAAAACCTATAACAGACAAAGAAAAAAATCATGGTATAGTATAACTCTCAAGAAAGGTACATTCATTAGAAGCACACAACCTTTCCCCCCAAGATACAAACTCATAAGTTCAACTCCGGCAACCACTCCATTCTTCTAAAATTTTAGTAGAAATGTAGAGCAATGTAAAGGAAACTTTAAAAAGGGAAGGGGCTGAAGTGAGGGGAGACCCAGTGGCAAAATATATGGTGAAAAAGAGGGTGAAAGGCATACCCGATTCGGCCCTCACTCATGTAACGCAAGTTACCAGGATGTGGATCAGCATGCAATAACCCTGTTTCAAGAAGCTGAATAAGTGTTGCTTCCACTCCTTTTTCAACCTTCATAAACATAAGACAATATTAGTTAAATCCATCATTCTAAGGGTATTACTGGTACAGAAACACAAATAAATATGTCCTACAATATTCATGAGGTTGATTCTGCCAATCCACTTAGTTCTAACAATTAAAACAAACATTCGTGCAACCACTGTTGTAATAATCAGAGAACTTTAAGATGAAGTTCAAATGTTTAGCAGTATCAATCTTATGTCAACCCAGATATACTTCATCCCAAGACCAAATAGACTACTAACATGCCACAGTAGTAATTACGTACCAGATCAAGAAGACGTCTTTTAGCTTCAAGCTGCTGCCTTTCCGAATACCAGGCTTTATGGTCCAATGAACTTCCAGAAGATGCAAAAACCAAATCATTTGGGCTTTCACCAACCACCCACTCCATGGTCAAAACTTTTTTTCTTGTCAAATGTCTAAAAACTTTTGGAACAAAAATACAGGGGAAGGAGGAATGAGCTTCCTGTAAATGACAAAAATTAAAAAACCAAAAGGGGTCAATGAAATATAATCCTAGAAGTGGATAAGAATATAGACTCATATTTCTTAAAGCATCATGACCATGCAAGCAATAATTATTAAAACTTGAATACTACCCTTTTGTTCCGAAGGATAAGAATATAAACTTGTCCTTTTTAAAGCATCATCACCATGCCAGCAATAAATAATACAACTTCAAGACTACTTTTTAGCCTCATGGAAATAAAATATCCATGTCTGCACATTGCAGGTAAGATTATGCATAATTTCAAAACAGGAAAAGATAGATTTGACTAATATTATGACATGCCACACATTGGGTCAGTCCATGTTATGCAGGAAACCCCACTCATCTCATTCATAAATTTTAACACATAGTAAATAGTTAGAACTCAAAAGTGTGTCCAAAGATAAGACAAAGAACATAAATATCATTAACATCCATTTATACATATAAGAGCAGGGCATTGGCATTGCCCTTGCCAAGAAGTATAATAGCATGCCCTTCAATAATCAAATAATTACTATGTGGCAGTTCAAGTGGGCTGAAATTGTGTATCAATGCAAATTATGGAACCCAAAGTCCTCTTCTCACCTGCCGAATTTCAGTCCACTCTGAGTTTACCAAGTGGCTGAAAAGCTGAAGAACTAGAAGTAGCAACAATGCGGGTGGAGTCCCTGGAGATGCAGCAGCAGGGAGGCAGGAACCCCAGGAAGGCAGCCGCAGGGAGGCAGGAATCCCAGGAAAGCAGCCGCAGGGAGGCAGGAATCCCTGGAAGGGAGCAACGGTAAGGTAGGATCCTCTAGAAAGCAGCAACATGGGTGCATAAGCCTGGAAGGAAGCAGAAGGGGGCCTCTGGAATGGAAGGTCCAGGAAGGGCAAGAGAGCCCAGCAGCATGAGAGGGGTGGGCTGGCCCACAACCTGACATAAAAAGGGACTGAAGCCCTGAGAAAATCACAAAACATGGATGTAGCCCCTAATGTTGGTGGGAGTCATTGGAATGACAACTATTGGTGTTCAGTGGGCCATGGTGGTCGGAGGAATGAAGATCATAGTACACAGGTACCCACTAGTGGTTGTTAGCAGACACATGTTTAATATGGGAAGGCTTGAGCTTGAAGGATTAGTGGTGGTGGAAGAAAACCCAAAAAAGCTTTTGAAGTTGAGGAATACCAAGCTGTGAAAAGAACAGAGGAAATGATTTTGGCTTGTTATAAAGACACAAGCCACACTTTATTTATACTTAAAAATATGGAAGGACTACTCAATCCTTATCTAGCACAATTAGCATATGCATATCTATGCAGTGCAATGCATCTAGTAACATTAGACACGTCAAAAAACAGAACTGAAACAGTAATAGAATGTAGCTATATTTCAAAAGTTGGCAATCTCATGAACTCAGCATTTACTATCCCTGGCAATAGAACATTGGCTGCTTGGTCTTGGAAGGCAATCCAATAACACTGGCAATCATACTACAGTCTATAGGTGCAAGAGCTTGGCATCAACGGCAAGCTTGATACCTAATGATTCTCAAATTTTGCTAACAGGTATAACAGTCACTGTTGATCATATTAATTAAAGGACTATGAAATTAAAAAAGAATAATACTTTTAGTCTCCATAACCTTAACTACTACCATTAAATCTCTATCAAACTAAAGGACCATTTTGATTGTTGAAAATCATAGCACTTTTATCAATCACCAAATATAGAAACAGAATACTTTATGGCAAGGTTGTCAAGGCGGCAAGGTGACCAAAGCGATTGGGGCTCCACCTAGGCAACAAAGCGGTGCCTAGGCGACAATAAGGCAACCAAAGTGGTTGGGTCAAAATTTTTCAATACAACTACTTTCTATAATAAGTTTAAAAAAACATCCAATAGTCACATTCATCCAAAAAGGAAAGCATTCAAGAATCATAATTATGAACAATTATCCAAAAAAAAGAACACAAACATAAGTTCATCTCATCAAGCATCATAACAATGACTATGTACTCACAGAGCGAACACGATACTTCATAGATCTCATTATTCCGATTTCCAAGTCATTGTCCATTAATGATTCATTGATTCTCGATGTTAAGTATGGCTCATGCTTCACATTCTGTTGCCGACAGGCACAAGGTCTGGGGAGGTTGCCCTGGCGGGGTGTGGTGCCAGCGCCCCGGAGCTTGTAGAGGACCTATGTCACTTTGGGCCTCAGAGTTCCTTTGCAATTTGGGACTCAATTCCGAAATGACTAACCTATTAAATTAATATATGGTTTTGTAGAATAAACTTTGATTTAAAAAAAAATTACAGAAAAAATATTATTTAGAAAATGTCAAAAAAAGGGTTGCTTTAGCGTCTAGGCGGCAATAAGGCACACAAGGCGACAAAGCAGCAAAAAAAATAGCGTCAATTAAGCAGTTCAAAACAAAGCGATTGAAAAACCGCTTTGCCGCTTAGGCGGACACTTTGACAACACTGATTTTTGGTGACATTCAATTTCAACCTTTCTAACAACTATTGATGCTATTCATGTTTCTTGCTCTAGGTTACAATAATCAATTTTGACCATGTGGAAGAGCAATTCTCTGTCTTTCCAAACCTATTTTTTACCTATTAAAGGATAACATACATCTCAACTCATTGGTATAGGCATCACTCTGAATATTTAAAACTACATAAAGCTTGTTATATTCTTCTTCCTTTTCCTTATTCAATCATGGTTTTCTTTTTTGCAAATTTATGTACCTATCGGGGAAAACAGTGCAACCAACTGAAATATTGAAGAAAACAAGTACCATGAACTCATAAGCGTTGGTGGCCTCTATAGTGTAATCCAACTCCCCAACCAAGCCTCTTCCAAGCTCATCAGCATAGAGCCGGGGATCAGTTTTTCTTTTTGCCACCTTTTGCAATAGACCCAGCTGAAACAGGTAAAAGATAAAATTATCTGGGAACAAACACACACACGCACACACACACACATATATAGATTGAGAGATAGATTGAGAGAGAGAGAGAGAGGAGAGATACAATATATATAAATCACAAAAAGTATAGATTAGACGAACCCCAAGCCGAATAATATATACGTCACGTACAACCACATGAAGCAAGTTAGGACGCTGAACTTTTACAGCAACATTTATCCCATCAAGTGTAACCCCACGGTACACCTATGACAAAATTTTGTGAAGTCAAATATAAAGTATCAACACATATCAATTAATCAATAGTTATATCAGCGAGAATTGTCAAAGAAATGTTGTAGCATGAGATATGTGTAAAGGGAGAAACACCTGACCAAATGAAGCAGCAGCGACAGGTTCCTCGGATATGTAGCTGAAAAATGTTCCTATAGGAGAGCCTAATTCTTCCTCAATTATCTGCATGGCAACGTTCCTTGGAAAAGGAGGGATTTGATCATGCAACTCAGATAGTGCCTGAAATAGCACAAAAAGAAATATTTAGGTATTATAATCTCGCAACTGCATCTGATAGCAGGATAGTCTACACAGATACTGCAATAAGGAATTCAAAGACCACCTATAATTGTAGACACATAACCATGCTCTGAAGTGTAGAATCTAACCTTGGAAAACTCAGACCCAAGTATATCTGGCCTTGTAGAAAGTGACTGACCAACTGCATTAGCAAGCAAAGGCATGTAACTAGCAATCAAAAAAAAAATTGTTCAAACTTAAAAGAAAAGCTTTCCCATCATTTCTGTTATAGATCACATGATTTGATCCCAAAAGGACTATGGAGTGCAAGAAAGGAAGAAATAGAAAGGTTGCTTGATAACAATAACTATCATTCAAATATTTGAGTTACAATCTTCTATTAGACCATCCCACGAACCTTTCACAAAAGTTGGACCCAGGTTCAGCATTGTTTCTTTCAGCACTGACCCAGTATAGTATTCTGAAATGTTTCCAGTATCACCTTTGTCCACACCAGATCTATCAAACTTGACTGTCCCCAATATTCGCAATTTGATTGCCGCAAAAGCAAACGAAGAAAAGACCTGCCGATTTCACATAAAGTCGTGATAAGAACAGCAAACTAGAATTTGTTGAGAAACATCTCATCCATTTTGATTAGGCATCACAAAGTTATAGAAGGAAGCTTTGCAACCATAGATGATGAAAATGCACAATAAGAGGAAACAATAAGATACTTCTCCATTATATCCTGAGACAGCCGATAGCACACATGTACACCAAAGGATGAAGCAGCCTCATTCTGGACATCATATGACTGCAAAACTGACAGACCTCTTTATAAAGCTTTTCTTCTTAAAATTTTACCATCCAAGAAAAACACTAAAGGGTGGTCGGTTGGCCATGGCATAGTTAATCTGTGAGACCTTTACCCGGTGAATCCTACCTCCTAGTGAATTTGCTTATATTCCAGAATGCATGGATCGAATATTGATATTGGCAAGTGGCAACAACTGAGTTGAAGAAGCAACACTATTGGACAGGAGACAGTAAGCATATTTCAGGATTCAGGTAATAGGCTTTCTAGAAACATGTAACAGTATCAAGGCTAAAAGGTAACAGTAATGGAGAGAAGAAGGAGAAGTGAATTGAAAAAAAAAAAAAGAGGAGAAGAAGAAGAGGGAAGAAAACCATTGAAAAATACTGGCTTGAAGATGAAAGGCCATA
The DNA here is from genome assembly GCF_041222555.1 of Hakea prostrata. Lineage (NCBI taxonomy): Eukaryota > Viridiplantae > Streptophyta > Magnoliopsida > Proteales > Proteaceae > Hakea > Hakea prostrata. Next base: position 28,443,457 of record NC_142602.1, read on the forward strand.
TCCTGAAAAACAATCACCTTTATATATAATAGAAACTGCTTCTTTTCTTTGTAATTAGTCTTTGGCTTTTAGTAGCCTTCTATGAGTCAGTTTTTACATAGTTATTTAAGTCTACTAGTCAAACTGTAGGAATATTCACCCCAAAATAATTGTTACAGGGAAGAGAAACATCCCAAAATGCCGAGTCCTCAACCTGAGCCACCTCCTTTTTGCTAATGATCTCAGGATCTTCTCCAACGCCTCTAGTTCCTACTCCAAGACAACTCTGGTATGGTAGGACTAGTGAGGATGAAGTCTGCAATCCTCGGAGCCTGTTTGTCAAAAGCCCAAGGAGGAAAAATGAAGTGAATGCTCTTGGAGTCCTTCCTTGTCACCACTTCTGTCAGTATCATAGCTATAGCTTGGAGAATCCTTGTAGTATCTCTTCCAAGAAAAATTTTTGAGACCCAAGGGAGGGTGTGTTTCGCAGGAATAGGGGCTGGTGAAGCCCTAGTGTCTGTGGGAGCATTATTTTCCCCTTAGTGTCAAGGACATATGGGATCTTCAGTGAGGTGGGTACCTCATAACTTAATCTCTGACTGGTGTTGCCGATTTGCCCATGTTTCTACATTATGTTGGGGCACCTTTGTCAACTTTTATGTCTTGACATCAAGGACTTGTACCTCCTTCTTGTCTTCCACTGTTTCAACCTTAGGGTCACCATAAAACTCCTCTAGTATGGCTCTTGTTGTCAAGGTCAGCAGCTTTGTCTCTTTTGTCATCTTACTAAGACCTTGGCATTGGTCCAAGTGTACTACCTTATCAGTGAACTCTTATAGGGCTGCCTCAGGAGGTGCCTATGGGGCCTCTTTGCCATGGGTTCATTGGCAAATTTGGTGGACAGCAACTTCCTTTCTTTGATGCTGCTCTCCAGCTAAGTGATCTTCACCATCACAGTCTCTGAAGTTGCTAAACTAATCTAATTTCTGTGGCACTACCTCTGGAGGAACTTCTGGCTTGATGGAGGAGGCCTGCTGTCTAAAAGAGGGAGTTTCGCCTTGCCTGTGTGGTCACTTATGGTGCTGTCCTCCTCTTCGCAAAACCTCCTGGATTGGGAATTTTTCACTTTTAACTTTTGTTGGAATGAAAGGGGCTTGTCTTCAAGCTGAACTTCTTAGGATGTAGGGCTGAAATTAAAACTTAATTAACTCAAGACACATGCTGAAATTAGGGATTAATTAGTCGAATGGGGGAATAAAGACAGAAATGCCCCTCCATGGTTGGACCAGCCTAGGAGGCTTCCCCTATTTGTGGGTTTTGGGCCCAACTTAGGGTTTCAGGCAGGGGGTCAACCCTGTTCACATCACGAGGAACAGTAACACCAGACGTGCCTGCCATCATATGGCACAATCTTCATAGAGGAGAGATTGTTCATAAAAAGACTGCAAACCATTCAAATGATCCTCAACTGAGTTTCTTTATCTGTAATTCAGGTTTTCAAGCTTTCTGATATAAAAAGAAAACTTTGTTGTCGGCAATCTTCCTTATGTACAACCCTTTACTTGCTTATTTCAAAATGAATACATCAACATCTCTGTGCATACATGATGGAAAATTGTATCATACAACAAAACCATTGCCAAATAAAGCAAACTGCTTTTAGGTCCAAGCTTTTCCGTTCACTTTTTACAGTTTTTTTGGGTCTTATTACCAGTACATGCATATAAATAAAAATCTGTAAAAGTATAATAACTCTTTCATCTTTACTTATCAAATTATTCAGTTGCTCCCTTTCGAATCTAATCACCGATGTCATAATTTTTCCATTTATTGTTTATGGACAAAATACAAAACGAAGTTCTACTACTACCTGTTGGATATAGAAACCTTTTTCCCACTTGTCTACGACTTAATGAAGAAAGAAAACAAAATATATTCAAATTTAATAATGCAGAAAAATAAAACTTAACCCAAACTACAAAACAATACATTAATTTTTACAAGGGAAAAACTTCCATTTGTGAGGTGAAAACCATAGGCCTTAATCCAGAAAACACTTCCAATAAAAGAAATATGGGTAAATATCACTTACCTCCCCTCTTAGCTGGACAAATAGCACTTACACCCCCTCTTAGTTGGATAATATCACTTACCCCCCTCTTACCTAGCAAATATATCAAATACCTCCCCTCTGTTAACTTTCTCAGTTAAATTTAACTTTTACCATTAAATATTTTTTTTAAACCCCAAATTACCTTTGGCTAAAAATATTTTTTTATTTTAAACTCTAAATTACCGTAATCACCCTAACAGTAAAAATACTAAATTACCCTCAATTAAAATAATTATTTAAAAACCAAAACACCATAGTAAAAACCTAAATTATCTTTAATTTTTAAAAACCCAAAATACCCTCTTTTTTTTAAAAAAATTATCAAACAATTAAAAAAACAGGTACTACTATCAAGTAAAATTAAAAATGCAAGTAAAAAAAAAAGGTTTCTTGATAAAATTAAACACATAATGCTATGTTGGGTTTTCTTTAATTGTTTGATAATTTTTTTTTCTTAAAAAAAGGTATGTTGGGCTTTTAATAATTAAAGATAATTTGGGTTTTAACTATGGTGTTTTGATTTTTAACAATTATTTTAATTGAGGATAATTTTGTATTTTAACTGTAAGGGTGATTATAGTAATTTAGGATTTAAAATATAAAAAATATTTTTAGTCAAGGGTAGTTTGGGATTTTAGAAAAATATATAACAGTAAAAGTTAAATTTAACCGAGAAAGTTAACAAAGGGGAGGTGTTTGATATATTTGCTAGATAAGAGGGGAGGTAAGTGATATTATCCAACTAAGAGGGGGTGTAAGTGCTATTTGTCCAGCTAAGAGGGGAGGAAAGTGATATTTACCCAAGAAATAATGGGATTATAATATTCTCTAGTCCAACTCTAGGCCAGCTAGTCATTAAAAGGAATAGCAATATTAGAGAACAAAATAAAGTGGCCAACTAATAAGTGGATTCATACGAACAATACCCTTACCTCAATACAAGCAAACTGATACCTTTTTTCTTCCCTCAGCAGGGAGAACGTCATTGAGCCATTACCCTACAATCCACATATAAGGAACAAAAGAACACATTTCCTTGTCTCCTTCCCTCTTCTCCACACACACTAAAGAGATACGATACCACAACAAAATGGTCTCACATCCACACCAAAAACTCATGACAGCGAGGGGACAAAATAAACCCAGAAAATGAACCCCACACCACACAGCGCCTCTTATTTCCACTTTATATAAGACAACGAGAAAAGAGAATAGTGAAAGCCACTTCTGCTGTAGGTCACCACACACACCCCAAGAAGACTCCAAGGCCTGCAAGAATAAATAGGTTTGCTGTCCAGCAGACTAGGGTACTACCAGCATCATTTAAAGCATATTTCACAACAGGGGTATTTTGGTAATTTGGAGGTCCCAAACAAGCCCAGCTGGGTCTAATTGTAATTAGGAGTTTGATAGGAGTTCAAATCTGTTTTTAAATTTTCATTGAGTCAGTCTAGGATGAGATAAGTAGAAGTCCTACTTGAATTAGGTATTTAATGTTAAGTGGCTAGAAAAAGACAGTCTGCGCTTGTGGTAAGACTGTTTTGATGAATAAATTTATTGGAGACAGTTGTTGGGCCAGAGATCAAGTGAGCTCCTAGGGTTTCAAGTAGAAGGAATTCTCCTTTGGCAGCATCATTTGGCTGCCTACACTTCACCATCCCCATCGCAGGCTTCTAGTCATGGTAAGTAACTAGCCTAGACTAATTCCCACCTCTTTTCCCCACCCTAGTTTCTCCTTCTCCTAGCCTGAAGCCTTCGTTTTCTTTCCCTTTAAACCCTAATTTCCATATCTCCCAAACCCTCCATCAGAATCCCCACCCTTCTAGATCCATATTCCCCTACTCCCATCACTACTCGATTGTTTCCCCCTCCAAACCCTAAAAACCTTGATATCTTAGAATCACCAAAAGCTAACCCTATCTGAAATCTGAAAATACAAACAAAATACTTCAGATTTCTTAAATGCAAACCTGAACCCTAAATCTGACATGAAACTCCATCCAAGAAGCCCTACAAACCCTAACAGCCTTGGCTTTAGTAAACCCTAATTTGAATGCTGTTCATCTATTTGATCTTGGTTTTTCTGGCGCTCACCCTATTGCAGCTACATCAACTTCCCATGAGGAATTGCCAAATTCATTTGGGATGGAGGGACCAAATGCTAGGCTGCTATAGTGTTTAGATTAAGCCTTCTCAACCACCAAATCAAACAGCATAGGTTTCCAAAATTTTCCAAAATTCTGATAGAAGAGATGCAAGAAAGAGGAATGTTCTCAATCACAATTCAGGGGAAAGTGTCCAATTATAAGAATTTGCCATACTCATTGAACTTTTCAATCTAAGGACCAAAATCCAGAAGAACATTATCATTCAATACAAATCAGACAACAGTGAAGCAATTACCTCAATTAGACGAAGAGCCACCAAATGAGGTCTGCAACTGAAATACTCAGCAACTTCCTCTGGGTTGTAGATTTCAGGAAGAGGTCTAGACCAAATCTTGGACAGATGGTAAACGTAACTAGCATAAGCCTCCAAAGCTTTTAAATCAGCCATAAATAAATCCACGCCTGATAGTTCTGTCAGAATAATGCCATATTCTAATGTCATTATAAGCTTACCAAAATAAAGAAGCACAGAGATTGATGAATTATCAACAAACAAAATGAGGAAAAGTTGAGAGAGAAAAATGCAACACCCCTTTTGGCCCCTCCCTATCTCTGGTATAAAATTTTTCAATAACAACTATTTAAATAAGAGAAGAAACATTAATTGGCAATCAATCCAACACCCAGAACAGCATTCATACACCTTCCTTGCGCAAGCAGCCAAAGTCCTAAGAAAGATTTACACTACAAGCAGATACGGCAAAGCAATTAACACATTAACACATTTGGACTGAGAGAAACATCAGGATCTTCCGGAACAATTCAAGGACCACAGACCAAATTGTAGCAACAGTAGTACATGATGTTAAGCATATGTGGGCTGCCAATCCCTACCCTCTTGAAAGAACTGACCTGTCTTCCTACACAGCTGAGAAGTGGAATATACAAGTTGAGGAGGAAGTCTATGCTGCCTATACCTTGTTCCTTCTTCAAGCCTCTTAAACATGTGGTTCCACTGCATTATGATGGGGCTTTATCAACCCAGCAGCTTCTTATGGAGGTGTGATATGAAGGGGGAGATACTATCCTGGCTTTTGCAAGTAAGGGAGAACAGCTTCAGGCATTAGCCACGGAGACAAAAGCAATCTATTAAGGCTTGAAAATCTGCATATCAAAAGGACTGTTGACTGTTTCTATCCGACTGATTCCAAGTTGGCAATAGATATTATTAATGGGAGAATCCAAGGGCTGTGGACAATCCAACCTTTGAAGGAGAAATAAGACAGATCAAAATTGTCCTTCATGCAAGAGAATTTGTGCTTGTGCAGAGGAAGCAAAACCAAACAGCTGATTTCTTGATTGGCATCCAATTGAGAGAGAGAGCCAGGTGGAGTGGGTACCTAGTGATTTTCTAGGAGAGCTAGACCTTATTCAGAAGGATGCAGAAACTCAGGTCTACTTCAGAATGTAACAGAATTTGGGATTATTTTCTTGTGTGGAACCCTGGGTAGGAGAGAATGCCTTCCTTTGATGGAATCTCCTTCCTGCGATTGGGGTTGCAGGAGATTGCCTTTTCCGTATCCCCCCCCCCCATTTTTTCCTAATAAAAAGACAATCATTTATCCAAAAAAATAATTTACCTGTACTAGCATTTTCTTTCCATTTATTATAGGATATCACTATGTATCGAGCTTTACTGTGAATGTGAAACCCCCTTCTAATAGTAAGAAGTGTCAAAATACAGATTATCCAGATTTGTTAAGGTCAATCCTTTAAAACACAAGAAGAACAAACAGAACTTCATAAAAAACGACATGTCACAGCAATCATTACAGTGCCCACTAGATTGCCCATTTTAACATCAAGCATTAGTAACCCTCCTAAGAGAACTTGGATGTAGATTATGCTCCAGGAGATAACTTGAAACGCGTTGATAAAAAAACTGGGTTCATTTTGACGTGCATATATGACCCCTGCGTTATTTTGTGCATTGACACCATCAGCATTAGCTGAATTATCTATTGCAAGTTTAGGAATTGCATGATTTATAAACTGCGTATCACATTATCAGAAGATGATGATCACTCTACTTTCTTCCATCAAATAATCTCGTGAGTTTTTCCTTCTATCATTTCTTTAATAGACAACACTGCAAGTTTCCAACAGGTATTGCGATCATAACCCAGAAACCAAAGAAAAAGAACTACCCCCCCCCCCCCCCGGGGTTTTTGGGGGCGCGGCGCCCCCCCCCCCGCCTATTGTTTTTCTCTGTCGATCTTTACACGGGGGGAAACTGAGGGAACCCCTCTCCGTTCTTTTCCCAACACTGTTGATAAAGGATAAGACGAAAGAAACAAAAAAGGAGAAATGAACAAGGAAGGGAAGAACCTGGGTAGCAAGGCTGAGGCCAGGGCGGAAACGGGGCAGTGGAAGCCTCGGGGTCTTCGAGGGTCCGAAGCCAAAGAAGGTCGTCGAATGTCTTGGAGATTTGTTGAAAGCGAGGCGACTCACTGACCCAGCGCATTCCCTTGTTGATACCCTTCTTCAAGAATTCTATGTCCTTTCGAACAATCTGACCTAAGTGATTGAAGTTCCCGGCGATGGTCAATTGTTTCTTTCGTTTAACATTTGAGGATAGGCGACTAGAGTAAACAGCAGAAAGTGGGAGTGACGCTGTCACAGACGCCATTAGAGAAACCTTCAAGCTCCGCGCAAACACGGAGTAGATTAAGGGCCTCCTTTCCCTCACTCTCTTGGCCTGCTCTTACTCCTACTCCATGGATGGAACTCGGAAGCTCGTTGTTGAATTGATTAAAATACTTTCAAACGTTAACTGATTACTACCCAAGATTCTATCATCTTCTGAGGCTTTCTACAGACAGGAGACTTCGATTATACAGTTAACGTTACAGAGATTCGAAGGAGGAAACCAAATAAAATTATGAAGTAACCAATAAAACCATATAAACGAATGGCAGGAAACGAACGCACGTTTTGCATTTCAATTTTCAAGGAAATATTATAATATCCTTTATATAATATAAAATGCGTTTTTAAACTTAAAAAATATATTGTCCGAAAAATATTCCGCGAGTGACTCGGTTGGCACCAAACTAACACTTTCAAGCTTTCACGCAGGAGCGAACCCTCGGCCGGAGAGCCGCCCGGACTGCCCCCCTTGGTCAATAAACCTTAGATCTTAAAATTAAAAATATTGTCCAAAAAGAACATTTTAGGAAATAAAAGGAATTGTCCAAAAAAAAAATTTATAGCCATTTCCAATCAAATTGTATTTTTACAAATATATAATATACAGCAAAAGCACTCATATCCCACTTTCATTAAATGAAATAGTTAACTCACTATTTATTCTTTTTTTAATTTCAAAAATATTCTTACTAAAATCTGAAGAGAAACAAAAATTTAAAAACAATGTCTTCATTAAATTTATTTATTTTTTTCCAAATGAGAATAAGATTTCTTAGAAGGGTATAATAGTATTTATAATAATATCACTAACCATTATAACAATAGGACTTATGTGTTTTTTAAATATAAAGTGGGTGTCAGTGCTTTAAAGCATCCATTTTTTGGTGACAGTATAATTTGCTCTATATATGATGATATTCCACATGTATCCATTATATTAAATGATATATCTTTTTAAAATTATTTTAAAAAAGTATTTTATATTATTAATGAATCCTTTCGGGCTAAGTGTGTATTTTATCAATCCATTGCAAGAAACACGCATAATCTAGATATGTCCAACCATATGCGATCTAGTAATAAAAAGTAAAGGGTTTGTCAATGCAGGGTTGGTAGAGTGGTAAGATACATACAAAAACAATGGAGAGGTAATGGGTTTGACCCTTATAGACAACAAGCATCCCCATGAGGATGTAATCAAAATGCGCACAATCTGGCCCTGGACGAACTACAGATACCAAAAAAAAAAATAAATAAATAAATAAATAAAAAGTAAGGGTTTTTTTTTACTTCGGTGAGTAAAGATAAAGGTTCTACTTGACAAGGATTGTGTATCTCATTGAACAAAAGGATCCTAGTCTATGTAGTATTAATAATTGTTACCTGTAACGTCCATCTAGATCTCAACTGTTTATCAAAAAACAAATGAGTTCATATTTGTGTTTTTAGTATAGTGATTTTTATACCAACTTTTTTAGTATAGTGTTTTATAATTGTTTGTAAATTCTTCATCATCTTCAAGCAAGAAAAGCACTAAGCGTCGTGTAAAATCTGGAACTGAGATTGAAGTTTGAAGTGAGGAGTGAAAGGGTTGTGCGTGCTATACATAAGATGCCCACTTTAGATGAAACAGGTCCTTTTGGGCTCTGCTAAGCTATTCAAGTGTGAATGAAAATACATACCCAATAACAACAATTCCTTGCAAAGTTGAGTACGTTAACACATTTGTGGAAGCCAACACTCAACACCCTAAGCAATTTTAGAGTAGGCCATCAGAGACCACAAAGAGTAGCAGTTTTAGTTGAAACCACCTTCTTCATGGGTGTTTAGTATTTCAGAATTCTCAGTGATTTCTAAGAAAATCACAAAATTTTAGTTTTTTTTTTTTTTCAGAACTTCAGTTATAGTTTGTTCAGTTGGCAAAATAGATAAGTAGGTTGCTGAAAATAAATATTTTTGTTTGCTATATTGATTATTTAAACCTATAAGAAATGATCAATATAATGAAAATTGAGGATGACACTAGTTAAAATTAAGTAATGTATTTTAGGACAAGTAGCCCGAAGTATGAAACTTACAAGGATCTCTACACCACACTTGGTTCTTCAAATTAGACCTTTCACCTTCAACGATTTGCTAAGGTCTTTTATTTTCAAATTAAAATTTTCACTTTTGTTGATTGTTATTCAATATGTTATTTCCATTGACACAGAGGGGGAACGGTCTCAAAAATTCACTTCAAGGAAGTTTCTTAACCAAACAAGATTAATTAGAACATCTCGTAGCTACAACGCCGCCGCGCCCCCCACTTGGGCGGGTCCCCGCGGTCCCCACTCGCATCAGGCACTCCATATATGCCAGAAAATAAACAAAACGCATGCCCGGTCGTGATTCGGCCTGCCCTCCCGGGTCCCCCTGGTTTCGTTATTACTCATACACTCCTGTTTTCGCCCGGACACAATCCTGCAGTCTTGCAATTCGCGGGCCCACCCCACCCCGGCTCTCTGCTGGTCCTGTACCATTTCGTTCCCCATTACATTCATGATCTGGTTCTTATCATTAACTAACCTGATATGCTCTTGTTCGGTTCCTCCTTGTGTAGTGCTGTCATTTTGTTTCTCTTTTCTCCAACTCTTTTTTCTCTTTTCAATCTTTTCGTTTTCTCTCTTAACCCTCCCTGTTCCCTTCTTTCTCGCTGTTCTTCTTTCTCTTCCTTTCTTCGTCGCAGACTTCCTTCACAGCCTTCTTATTGTTCAAACGGTTTGGTCCGCGTGTCGAGGGAGTTCAAGGATGAGACTTATTCCCGCTTCTCTCCGTCCCCGTCTTTGGTTCGCCCCGCTTTCCCGCTCCTCGTCCTCCCTCTTCGCGGGTTGCTCTCCTTTTGTTTTACTTAGGTTTGAATCACTCGGTTCCTTCGACTTAACGGGTGTTTGCGTCAATCGGCAACTTAGAGTCTCCAATGCATCCCACCGTTGGTTTGGTCGGTCGGCTCTCCTCCAATCGGCTCAATCGACCTGATGCCATCCGTGGGGTTGTTCTGTGGCCTTCGGGATTCTTGAGTTTTCTTTATTTGATTGGATTCTTTCTCCGGCCTTTTGGTGTTGCTGTCCATATCAGCCCACTTGGCCCGCACACCTTCATTTGGCCTGCATATATCATTGTAGAAAAAGAATTTGGTTATGTTTACAATAATTTTTTCCATCTTAATTGCTCAATTCTTGATTACTTTTAGATTTCCTTGCAATTATAAGTGTATGTGTTAGTTTAGATGATTAACAGATTAGTCTTGTATGCTCAACTAATTGCACTTAATCATTATATATGGTTTTTTTTTTTTAGAAAGAAAAGAAAAGAAAAGTTACAGTCTGAAATAAGTCTTCCCTTCAGCGTCATCTTTTATAATACGAGACAGAAATTTCATGTATAGATGGGTAAAGCCCAACCAAAAAATTTACTCCAGCATTAAGCTCATGGACAACATGATGAAGCCCATATTGGCATAACCGTCTCAATGAGTCTTGGATGTCACAGACATCCTCTAGTTGCATGTCATGGTATGGTAAACCTACATCAAATCATAGCAATAGCACTCGATGTATCAGAACAAATTTGGACTCTCCTGGATAGAATGTTCCAAAACTAGTACTAGTCCATCGACAAATGGCCGTGAGCTCCATGCAAATAACATTTGTTTCCAGACATCTACCAGCAGCAGCGAAGATAACTTCACCCATTTCATTTCTTTCAAGAATCCCATATCCTCCTTGATTCCCCATGACAGAGCCGTCACAATTGAGAGAAATCCATTCCGCAGATGGCTTATTCCAAGTTAGAGCACGTGGTCTTGAAATCCTATATTGCACCTTAATCATTTTAGTTGTACAACCAATTTTAGTTGTACAACCAACTTGTTTTTTTCTAAACATCCTCAATGTATCCATAATTTAAAAAAGTACTACATTTTGGTGTAATGTGGCACACTTTGCGTATCTTCGAACGTATTAAAAATTCTTCATTTGAATATTTTATATATTTTTTTAGATATACACGCGTGCATTTGCTCGTTCGGTTTTGAAACTGAAAAGAATCTATAGAACAAAATAAGAGAGAACGAAAAGATTGAACAATCGGTTATCCGCATAAATTCTTCTCTGCAACCTCTTAACCCTCAGAGAAAGAACTGTAGATACAAACCCTAGAGAAGAAATAGAGAGCTCTCAAGTTCAAGAAGAGTGAGATGGGAAAGAAGAAGGCTGAACAAACGGGCGCTGCCTCAAAACCCAAAGAAGGGAAGAGGCTTTCCGTCTCAGCCATGCTCGCAAGCATGGATGAAAAATCTGATAAACCTACCAAGAACACTTCTTCCTCAAAATCAAAATCAGCCCCAAAGGTCTCTTCTTACACGGATGGTGTCGATCTCCCTCCCTCAGATGACGAAGAAGAAATCGATATTGAACTAGAAGAAAAGAAGAAAGCCCTTAAGCAGAAACTCGATCCAAAGGACCTTGATATTTCTGTATCGGAGAAAGAATTAAAGAAGCGAGAGAAGAAGGATATGATTGCTGCCCATGTTGTAGAACAAGCTCGCCAAGAAGCCCTTAGAGACGATCGTGATGCCTTCACTGTTGTAATTGGTAGCCGGGCTTCGGTCCTTGATGGTGAAGATTCTGCAGATGCTAATGTAAAGGATATCACGGTTGAGAATTTCTCTGTGTCGGCGAGAGGGAAAGAGTTGTTGAAAAATGCTTCGGTGAAGATTTCTCATGGCAAGAGATACGGTTTGATTGGTCCTAATGGGATGGGGAAGTCGACCCTGTTAAAGCTTCTTGCTTGGCGGAAGATTCCGGTGCCAAAGAACATAGATGTGCTTTTGGTGGAACAGGAGGTGGTTGGTGATGAGAAGACGGCGCTTCAAGCTGTGGTTTCAGCCAATGAAGAACTCGTGAAGCTTCGTCAGGAGGTTGCTGCTCTACAGAATGGAGCTTCTGCTGAAGAAGAAGAAGAAGAAGAAGAAGACGATGATGGAGTTGCAGGTGAGAAGCTTGTAGATTTGTATGAAAGGTTGCAGTTGATGGGCTCTGATGCGGCAGAGGCTCACGCATCAAAGATTCTTGCTGGTTTGGGTTTCACAAAGGAGATGCAAGGTAGGCCTACCAAGTCCTTTAGTGGTGGCTGGAGGATGAGAATTTCATTGGCTAGGGCTTTGTTTGTGCAGCCAACCCTTCTGTTGCTTGATGAACCCACAAACCATCTTGACCTTAGAGCTGTTCTGTGGCTAGAGGAGTACTTGTGCAGGTGGAAGAAGACTCTTGTTGTAGTTTCACATGACAGAGATTTCCTCAACACCGTCTGCTCTGATATTATTCATCTCCATGATATGAAACTCCATTTCTATCGAGGCAATTTTGATGAATTTGAATCTGGGTATGACCAGCGCCGCAAGGAGACGAACAAAAAGTATGAGATCTACGAGAAGCAAGTTAGGGCTGCAAGGAGGTCTGGGAATCGGGTTCAGCAGGAGAAGGTTAAGGATAGAGCTAAATTTGCTGCGGCAAAGGAAGCATCAAAGAACAAGTCAAAGGGGAAGGTGGACGAAGACGACGCCCCACCCGAGGTTCCTCAGAAATGGAGGGATTACAGTGTGGAGTTCCACTTCCCTGAACCGACTGAACTCACCCCACCTCTCTTGCAGCTCATTGAAGTTACTTTTAGCTATCCAAATAGGGAGGATTTTAAGCTTTCTAATGTTGATGTGGGTATTGATATGGGAACCCGTGTAGCCATTGTTGGGCCTAATGGAGCTGGGAAATCGACCCTGCTCAATCTTTTGGCTGGAGATTTGGTTCCAAGTGAGGGAGAAGTAAGAAGAAGTCAGAAGCTCAGGATTGGGAGATATTCACAGCACTTTGTGGATCTATTAACTATGGATGAGACCCCAGTTCAATATCTTCTCCGGCTTCATCCAGATCAAGAAGGTTTAAGCAAACAAGAAGCTGTTCGCGCAAAGCTTGGAAAATTTGGGCTCCCTAGCCATAACCACCTTACTCCTATTGCAAAATTATCAGGAGGGCAAAAAGCCCGAGTTGTTTTTACTTCAATTTCCATGTCAAGGCCTCACATTTTGCTATTGGATGAGCCCACGAATCATTTGGATATGCAAAGTATTGATGCGTTGGCTGACGCACTGGATGAGTTTACTGGTGGAGTAGTATTGGTCAGTCATGATTCTAGGTTAATATCAAGGGTCTGTGATAATGAAGAAAAGAGTGAGATCTGGGTTGTAGAAAATGGGACTGTGAGAAGCTTCCTAGGGACTTTTGATGACTACAAAGACGAGCTCATGAAAGAGATCAAGGCAGAGGTGGATGATTGAATCAGCTTTTAAGACTAGGTATTTATTGTTTCAATCATATAATAAGCTTTTTCTTCAGATCGTTCTCTCTGTTTTTGGGTAACATTACTGAGAGTTCTAAAATAGTTGAATCTTTGTGTTATATTAGAGTCTTTTTCTCTGATCTCGAGGAAATGTAGAATACAAAGCCCAAAAATTGTGTTTCTGGGTTTATCTAATCAGATGAGAATATTCATAATGATATATTTGTACTCAAATTATGCAATTTCTCATTTTGAAATTCTGATGTATTTGTACTCAAATTATGCAATTTCTCATTTTGAAATTCTGTATGTGTTCAATATGTGTGATTCTGTTTTATGTCTTTGATTTGATGCCACCAATTAAATAAAGTTAACTACTAATAATTGATGAAGTTTTTCTGAGAGATTTGGACATTGGGGATGCTTTTTTCTTCCTCTCCATTTTCTCTGTTTTTGGCATTATTTCATTATTTAATTAAGGGATCGGTTAGTCTAATAGTCTCCTTATTGGCTGTTAGATGGAGATAGGAATGTTATGTCTAAGTTCCTGCATCTATGTACATGCGAGGCATTTACTGTTTTGGTCTGTGGATTCAGATTTCATACATGGGATTCTGTTTAACTCTTGTGTATTCGAGAGTTTTTAAATGCTGTGAGAATGTTGTTGTCCAGATGTTGATTTTGCATTAAGGCATTTTCCAGCACCTGGGCATGTGAGTTCCTTACCGTTTGTGTGCCTTGATTTTCCTCCCAGTTATAAAAGCCTTTTGGTAGATGGAACACATTATTGTGATAGACTACCATGCATTTTTGTCACCATACGTACTTTTAAAAAGTAAAAGAAACAACAATGGAAACAAAACAATAGTTGAAAAAGAAAGGAGGAACTTCAAGATGAAGAGGAGAATTCTGAAGAGAATTCATTCTCCGCCCAAATGCCTAAAGTGATGCTTGTGAGCAGGTAATTCTCCTCTTCCTTAATTTGTTCCTAGGTTCAGTAACAAATAACCACATAAACCAAAAACCATATGGCATATTGAATAAGATGAGAACATGAAACTGCATTAACTAGAAAGAAACCATGTCTGGTGGTAATGAAACTAAGCTATAACATCACCCCAGTATAATTGAACAATTCTATAAGAGTATGGTTGCAATCTAATGGTCAGGTTAAGACACAATGACTTTGAGAAGTTCCAATCACTAGATGTGAATGAAGCTGGGGGTTAGTGGAAGATTGCAAATCCAGGATTACACCCAAAAAAACAATGTCAATTATGATGGCTAGAACAGAAGTTGTGGAGGACTGAAAGATCTGCTCTAAGATAACTCCACAGTAGGTGCCGCATGTCAGAGAAGATATACAATGACTTTACCTTGTAGTTGCTGGATGATGTCAACACGTCTACTTACAGAGTAGCTAGCAACATCACTGCTGTAAACATAGTTGTCATGGTGTTATAGGCATTGCCCTCCCCCTTCTTTCTTTTTTGGGGGTGGGGGTTGGAATAAAACTAAGGTGACACCAGCTAGGTGACACCAGCTAGGTGACAAGGTGTTGCCGAGGTGACACTGAACTCCTAGGCACCAGTTTGCTGTTTGAGCATCTGAGTGTTGCCTTGACAACTATGCTGTAACAGGTATCAAAGACTCCATATAACCAGGTTTACAGTAGTAATAAATAGAAGCAATAGAGAAGGGAGGAATAGGGGGATATGTTCAAGGCCTTTGTCAGTCTCTAACTAACCCTGACAAAGTCTCATGACCACTGTTTCTCACGGCTACTAGTACAAAGACAAAGCAAACCTCGTTCATTAAAATCATGGGGTTGAGCTCTCAGGCATTTCTGGAACTAGTGAAGTGTAGGTCCTTACATGCGGTGGTGGATTCTAGGACAAGAAGTTACATAAATACAAACTAAAAGTACTGCTAAATATTAAAATAGAAACTAAACTGATTATGGCTCTCTTTGATGAGTTCGATTTTGTATATTGGTTTCTTAGAAAATAATTCGATTTTTTTCTGGGGGGAGGCGGGGCTGGGGTTGTCAGGAAGTTGGTTGCTTCCTCAGGTAGAAAATTTGCTGAGGAGGGATTGGTTGCAAAAAGAAAATGGCCATTTGTGATTTCAGAGCTTCAAAGCTCTGTATTGTTTTATTTGGAAAGCAGGACTACCACATAGGCACCATCAAAGTTCAGCACCAAAGAGAGTGGGGAGAAAATGAAAAAAAATGGCCACTTTCCATGGTTGAGTTTTTGCTGCATCATGTGGAGCTTTGCCACTCAAGCCTTAAAAAGAGGCAGCATGGAAGAAGATAGCAAGGCCACTTTCCAGTTCGAGTTTTAGCTGCATTATGGGGAGTCACTGTTCAACATTCAAATGTGGCAGCATGAAAGAGAGTGAAAAATGGCCACTTTGAAGAGAGAGAATGCATGCCTAGAATAACACAGGATTTGAATATGGGAAGATGTCCACTTCTTATATTTCATTCCTGCATTGATCTGACAGGGAAATTCACCTGTAGTACCAATGTCAAAGGAATATTCTTCTGAGAAATCAGGAACAAACCGACCCAAGTGTACCAGTTCTGGTTTTCTCCATAGAACTCAAGAGCCAAGCGGAGGAGAGGAACAAGAAAATTTTGTTTGATTTGACCAATAACCCTTGAGGGAAAAAAGGAGAATCACAAAAATAATTTGGTGGATTATATACATAAAAAGTCAGTCAATCTTTTAGGAGACTTTTTAAGATACTGCTTGGAAAATTTTAAAAAGTTGAAGTGTTGTTCCTTTTGTGCCTTCTGACTTTGCTAGGCTCGTCTCGTCTCTGTTCCTCTCTCTTGTATTCTCCCTTCTCCCCTTTTCCTTGCTTTTGGTTATGAATTCTTTATTCATTAAGAAAACGAAAATGAACCCCTCAATATAAAAATACTCAAATTTGGAATTTAATCCAGAGGTCTTCAGCAATTGAGCCCAATTTATGGATCTATATGCAAATAGAAGATGCAGAGTCTAACTTAACTTCTAGGGCTTTGCCTTTCTTTCTAGATGATCTGGAGTTTTTAGCAAATCAAATTCTTACTCCCTCTAATTGGCTCCAGTTGACAAGTTGGCTTTGCTGCAAAATTGTTGCATATTCTGGGAGCAATAAACACAGTTTAATAAATCATTCTGTCAATTTAATATATATTAACTATATTTCAATTCACTTACAATCGCATTATTGGTAGACAACAAACTTTATACAACTATTATTGGTAATGCTTAGTTTTGATAATGCTTATTACAAGGACCAACCTACTGAGCAAGAAGGGCTTGTTACACTCTGATCAACAGCTCTCCAGTGGTGGCTCTACAGATTCTCAGATTACCACCTACGGCACAAACCGGCTTTCTTGACTGATTTTGCAAAGGCAATGCTGAAAATGGGAAATCCTAGTCCTCTCATGGTTACTAATAGAGAGATCAGAGTCAAATGCAAGAAGAACAATAACTACCCCTGAGAGGACTGAGATTTCCAAATTTTTACCACTGCCTTTGTAAAATCAGTTAAGAAAGCCGAAGAGTTTGTGCCGATGGTGATAACCGGAGAATCTGTAGAGCCACAATTGTAGAGCTGTTGATCAGAGTGTCACAAGTCTTCTTGCTCAATAGGTCCTTGTAATAAGCATTATCAAAACTAGTTCTACTTATAGTGTCAAGAGGAGAGAGATTATCGTTACCGCTTGTGGTTGAGCAACTTCTCACCAGGGATGAAGCAAAGGATTTATCTTTATCAATGCTCTTTTCATGGTAGAGACGAGCTCTAAATGCGGCACACCTAGCTTGACCTATGGTGTGAGCTCCTGAGAGAGCTACCATTTCCTTGATCCATAGTGAAACCTTTGTTGGAGAAAGTCGAGATCAGGTCACTAAGATTTAAGGTTGGGGCAGGGGAGGTCAGCGTTTGCTGTGCTTAAACTTGCTGTAATTGAATCTCTTCTGCCCAACTGAACCGTCCTTGGAAGTCCACCCAACTGCAACGCATAGTTCTTCATAAATAGTTGCACAAAATGCACATGAAACACATATAGCTACGAGTGATGAGGGCTTACAGCGACAACCGAGTTGCGAGCAGCAACAGCAACAACATCAGCACAAGAGACCACACAGGGGCAGATGCTCTCAACTGTGAATTTGATGATGTCCATCTCGTCGAACCCTTCAACTGAATTCTTATTTGGTTTTGCAGTTTTCTCTCCCGTGAAGGTTAGCGTGTCGTCCAAAGGAGCCGATGCATCACAACCCTGTAGCACATACATGTAAAAATGCAACTGCTGTTAATATCTCTGCGCTGTAAGGTAAGGAAATCGATACTGGTGAAAGAGAAGGAATGGAATAGAAATGCTAGCTAGAGAAAAAAAGAGAAGTTCGACTGAGGGTAGATTCACTCACGAAACAGTCATGAAAATGCATACGGAGAATGTCAGCACCCATTAGAGGGTCCTTGAAAACCAGGTCGTCCACAGCAGACTTTGATGGTTGAGAGAGCATTGGGACATGAAGGGTCCATAATAAGGGAGGGATAGCTAAGCAGAGGCCACCCCCGGAACCAGGAAATCTGAGAAAATGGCAATAAATGAGGAAGAACAAGCCATGATTAAGAGTCTTGACTACACTCAAAGAGAACTAAAACAGTGAATGAATGAAATTGAAGAAGCTGGAATGATCGAGCTTTTCCTGAGTAGTTTAGTTGCAGAACACTACCTCAGGCTCCCCTTATTTATAGATCGAGCTTTTACTGTGTGTGTGAGAGGGAGAGAAAGAGAGAGAGAGAGAGACAACCGACCACAGCTGGAGAGAACTGACCATAGCTGGATATAGTACTGAGGAGGTAAGAGGAAGTTTCCTTTATACAAAAATAAATAAATGAATGAAAATTAGGAAAATAATTTACCCCTCACGCACATTGGGTGGCTTGCACCATTATTTAGTGTTGGTGAAAACTTGGTTTTTCTTGACACCCATAACCATCGGGAATTTATCAGGTCCATTTTCTTGCAAGAATTTATAAATGTGTGTCATGTGTTTCAACGTCATATAAAATTGTTGAAATTCACTTATTTAATGTGACTGATAAATAATTTTCAACCATTTGATGTGATGTTGAGACACATGTCACACATCTACAACGAAATGAATGGTTCATTTTCTTGTCAGAAATGGACTTAATATGAGTTATAATCCAATTGGTAATTTTGAAATTTGTTTTAGTTTTACCTTTTATTTTTATTTTTTGGGGCTTGTTGTAAGGATACTTGTAGTGGTGTCAATTGGCTGGTGTGGACCAATTCGATTCAATTTTAGTATGAAAAGGGAAAGTTAAAAATATGGTATCTTTTTGGCCAAAACAAAAAATCAGCAATAATATTAAGTAAAAGAGTTTAGGTCATAAGATCGATACAAACGAGAAAAATATTGGGTTTTAGTTTTGATGTTATTTAACTTTTTTTTTTATTTGAGGTTCATCCGGGCCAGTTTACATGCACCACGACTACATCCTCATGAGCTTTTATATAATTAATATAGAAGGGGCAAATTTGCCCTGATTCCAAGGGAATTTGAACTCTGATCTCCTGTGTGGAAGCATTGGTCTTTGCCAACTAAGCCACCCCTGGGAGTTGTTATTTTACTTTCTTGCACCAGTTTGCTTCCACTTTGGATTTATTTAGGTTTCATTTGCCATATAAATATAGGAGAGAAAGTTCTCGATACCATCAAGAATTTTACCATTTCACCAACACGTTTGTGGTAAAAGTACTAAATTATCCCTCCATGATGCTTCCATGCATGTTATCATTGGCCACTGCGTGCATAAAGGGATTATCATACGAATGTGAATCACTTTTCTTCGAGGATGATATTATATACTACCCTTTATGTACACTCTCAAGGTGGCACCACCACCAATTACCCTAAATGTATACTGACTTGAAAAAGAGCTATTCATATTACATGAAAAACAAAAACCAATTTAAAAACTATTTTTCTATCTTTTAATTTATGGAAGGATAGAATGTGAACCAACCCAGCTAAGGAAGTGAGCTTGTTATGTGTCATTTTCATGCAACAACTGTCTACCTACACTTTCTTTCTTAGTAGATGTAGGTTATAAGTCACCTTCAAGTTTTATGCTACTATTTATTTTCGTAAGGATTCAAGTTTACCAAAACAACTAGGGAAGGTAGAAGCTCTCATTGCATTCTTATTTTGGACCAAATTGTTTCATTTATGAAGAAGCTTTTGAATGAAAAAACCAACTTTGAAGTGGAGGAAAGCGTGTGGGGACAGAGAGTGTATACTTTTGCCTTGCATTGATGGGGGTATTTATATTCATCCTACCAATTAAGGTAAATATGTCCTAGTCTACAGTGAATGCTCTCATCTGATTTTCCATGTAGGACAAATTACAATGGTTGAAGAGTGCAATGTGACAGAGTAGCATGCATTTGCCCAACACGTGATCTAGGGCCTCGGGGATTGGCTGTCGATAGCACAGCTGATGCACGTTATCCCCCTATCTCCTTGTGTCCGGTTCAAAACTGTCATGCCTCCACACCAAATTGAACCTTTCTTTCAACGGGTTTACACTCGAATCCAAGGTTGCACTAGTGGTTGGCATATTTGATCTCAAAAAATATTGTTTGAAAATTTAATGACATTGAGTTAATGAAAATGTTAAATTAATTAAAAAAAAAATTAAGTTTACATATACATTCCTTAGATTTGCTAACTATTATGTTTATATCTATCTTAAAGTTATTATATTACGAACATTCCTTCGCACCTAAAATCGAAAAAAGTTTGAGGAGAAAGGAGGGTAGTTTGGAAATTTTAAAAATATATAGTAGATGCTATCATTTAACTTCATTAATCTATCAATAAGGGTGTGTTTGATATACAATTTGAGACAAAATTCCAGAGAGTGTAAACGTATTAGTTTGCAAATTGTAGGAAAAATTCACACACAACTTCTTTGCCTGCAACAGTTGGGGTGTCCAATGACATGCAAAAGAATGTTAATGAGTAACAAGTCTAGGTGGATATATTTTTCTTTTATAGTACATAAAAGCTTTTTCCCTTAGAAAAAATTAGTTAAGTTGATCTAAATTCAGGTTTTTAAGGGTGTTAAGGTAGTATAATTCATCTTGTATTGCATGAGAACTTAGCATAATATTCTGTAGATTATGAATGACTTTAAATAAATGTAGTTTTCCTTCACCTAATGTGCATGAAAATCTTCTCCTATAAGGAACTCGACTAAATTCAATCTACAAAATCAGGTATTTGATAAACTTGCTTGCTTAATTGATTCAATCCAATTATACTTTTAGAGTTAATCTACCAAAATTTTTAAATCAATATGATCGCTAAACATCTTTTCATAATTAATGTATGTGAAAATAATTAGAGCTCTTAATGATGGTTAACCTTCTTCACATCTCTCTCTATCTCATTTATTAATTAGAGAAATTTTTATGATATTAACCAAGTCCATATTTTGATATCTTAGCCATACATAGGGTGGGGCTCTCTTTTGAGTTGTAAAAATCATATACATCCGAAGATGTGTAGCCTACATCATATGAATGATATGGTCTAACCCTCTTACGCCTTCAAGGGGTGAGAGATCTCGACTCATATTATTAAATTGGATCATCTTAATACCAGGTTCAAAGAATAGCCATGCAACCCAACGCCAAGCTGTTTCATCTAGGTCTGATTTTGGATCAACCACACATTTAGAGGGGGTCCACCCCGGCCGCCACCCTATTCCGGGGGGGGGGGGGTGGGGCATCAGAGCCTGCGTGACTCCCTTTATTTATAGCCGCAGAGAGAGAGGGAGAGATAGAAATGTTCACAATTGGATTACAATTGGTCTACGGAAGCATATCTGGCTACGCTAGTCAGCTGCTTTCAATGAGGAAGCTCTGATGACTACTAAAATCAAGAGAAAATTTCTTTTCGATGAAAATAAATAAATAAGTTACCAAGAAAAGAAATTCCCCCCACCCAAACAAACATTGCGGCTTGCAAGTCCTTCTCTCCTATGTAGATGAAAATTTTGTGACATCCATAACCCAATTATTGGTAGTTTCAGAGTTCTTTAGAAAAAAAGGAAAAAATTGGCTTCTTGCAAGGGTATGTGTAGCGGTGTCAATCGGTTAGTCTAGACCAATTCGATTCAATTTTTAGTATGAGAAGGAGAGACTTCAAAATATGATACCTAATATAGAACAATCAATTTGGTTTTGATATTATTATTTTTTCTTGCATTATTTTGCTTCCATTTCGAGTTTGGTTTGGGTTTTATTTGTCATATAATATAGGAGAAAAGTTCTCCTATGTCATTGAAGATTGTACCATTTCACCAATATATTGATACTAAAGTAAGTATATTGTCCCTCCATAATGCTTTTATGTGTGTTCTCATTGACCCTAGCATGCATGTAGAGAATACCAAATGAATGTGAATGAGCTTTTCTCGAGGATGACATTATATGCTACCCTTGTACACTCTCTACACACAATCATGTGTGGGGCCTACCTTTGAAATTAGATAATCAATATGAGATCAATCGCCATAAAGGTATATTGACTTAAAAAAGAGCTACTCATATAAAATGAGAAACTAAAACCAATTAAAAGCTTTTACAAAAAAAAAACCAATTAAAAGATTTTTTTTCTTCTTCTTTTTACTTATGGAAGGATCAAAAGTGAACCATAACCCAACTGGGGAAGCATGCCTATGGATTTTGGTTTTATGTCAATCTCATACAACTACTCTCTCACTTCAACACTATCCTATTATTAGTTTTGGTAGAGATAAAGTGTAACCTCGTTAATAATTTGAATGGTTGTTGTGAACCAGGAAATTCCAACTTTAAGGTGGAGGAAACCATGTGAGAACACAAAGATAGTGGAAAACAGTTTTCCTTTATTATAGTAGTATTTGGCTAGTGTCCTAATTTAGTGGATTTGTCCATACATAGAATTAAATTTCAAACAAACTTTGAATCTTCTTGTTTACATTATAGAGTTTGAATATTGTTTGAAAGTTTGATGGCACCAATTTCCTAAACATGTTAAATAAAAGAGAGGTTTGCAAACTATTACGTTTGCATCTCTTCAAAGTTATTATATTACGAATATTCCTCTATGCCTAAAATCAAAATTGGTTTCTCTTTCTAGTAAAAATCAAAACAGGTTTAAGGTTAGAGGAGGATAATTTGGAAATTTGAAAATACATTAGATTACCACTCATCACTTAACCCTATTATTTTGACAGTAGAGGTGGCTTTGACATATAATTTGAGACATAAGGGTAAATGAAATAGAATAAATTTTGAATGTAAGCGTTGTAGTTTGCAAACCTAGGAGTATAAATGTAGTTTGAGAAAATCTCTCTCTCTCCCTCCCTATTCTTATTCTTTATTTACGCTTACTCCCCTCTTAAAAGTTTCACACTTGAATCCCCCCCCCCCAAAAGTGAAGTCTTACGTCTCCTTCTCCCCTAATTTTTCACATCTTTTGTTCATTCTGATGCAACCTCTACATGTTCTTTTGGATATGATAGATAATCTTGGGCCACTTCCTGCAACTCTTGATTCAAGATATGTGCTGGGTCTGGAACATATTTTTGGAGCATCGACATAGGGAAGACATTATGAATGGAAGCCAAAAAAGGGGGCAAGGCTGATTGATAAGTTGTCTTTCCAACTTTAGTTAGGATCTCATAGGGGCCTACATACCATGGACTAAGCATACTTTCTTTCCAAATCTCATTAAATCTTTATTTGGGGATATCTAGAGAACCACCTTATCCCCAACTGCAAAGCTCCTTCCTTCTATTATCCACATAGCTTTTCCTCCTTGATAGTGCCGCTTTCATCCTTTCTTTAATAAGATCTACTTTCTCGCATGCCTCTTGAACTAATTTAGGTCAGAATATCCTTCTTTCGCCTAGCTCATCCCAACACAAAGGAGTACATTTCTTTCTGCATTGAACTTTGAAAGGGGCCATCGCTATCGAGGTCTAATTGCTGTTGTTATAAGTAATTCCGATAAGTCCTAAATGCTCATCCCAGCTTCCTTTTAAATCCAATACACAAGCATGTAGCATATCTTCCAACACTTCTTTCTGATTGTTTGTTCTTCTGTGGGTGAAAAGTTGTACTAAAACTGAGCTTCATCCCCATTGCCTTATGGAAACTTCCCCAAAATTTAGAGGTAAATATGGGATTTTTGTCCAATACAATGCTAATCGAGATGAAGCATTTCTTAACTTAATTCTAACTAAGATATGCCTTGTCTTTTTCCATTTTTGTTTTTCTTATTTGATTGTTTCAATTTTTTTTCATGTAGTCAAATTACATTATCCATATACAACTTGGCCAACTTATCCACAAGGTGTATGGTTTTCATTGGTATGAAATGACCTACCTAATTTGTCAATCTATCCACAATCACCCTAATAACATCCATTCCACATGGAGTAAGAGGTAACCCTAACACGAAATGTGTAGTCATATTGTCCCACTAAACACTTGGGGGACAGGTAAAGGTTGTAGTAATCCATGGGGTCTTTGTCTCTCAGCTCTAACTTGTAACAAGTCAGGCATTTGGCTACATAATCCGCTACATCATTCTTTAGTCCTATCCACTAGCAGTACTTCTTCAGATTTCCATATATTTTAGCTCCACAGGGATGCCTGAAGTAAGGGGAAGTATGAGCTTTAGCTAGAATCTATCTCCTCAATTCTTTGTCATCAAGGACAAACAACTTATCCCTAAACCTCAATATACCACTTGAGTCTATGGAGAAATCTTCCATCTTTTGACTACCACCTCTTATCTTTTTGATCGACTTCCTCAATTTTGGATCTATAGCTTGCTTTTCATTAACTCTCTCCACTATTGATGTCAAATCCTCAAAAATGCAACAATTGTTGTTGAACTTCCAATCCTAGTTTCGTTGGTTCCTCAATTAATCTTTCATTTCTTATCAAATAAGCTAACGACAATGATTGGGATTTTCGGCTTAGAGCATCAGCTACCACATTAGCCTTACTGGGATGATGGTGGATAGTATAGTCATAATCTTTGATCAACTCCAACCATCTCCTTTGTCTCATATTTAAATCTTTCTAGGTGAGGAAATACTCGAGGCTTTTATGATCACTATAAATTCCACTTTTCTCGCTATGCAGATAATGTCTCCAAATGTTTAATGTGAACACCACTGTAGCTAATTCCAAGTCATGGGTTGGGTAGTTCTTCTCATTATCTTTTAACCGTCGTGATGCATATGCTACTACCTTATCTCTCTGCATTAGCACACATCCTAGTCCTTGTCTTTAGGCATTGCAGTATACTACCATTCCACCAGTTCCATCTAGCAAAGTTAATACCGGTGTTGTTACCAATATTTGATTTAACTCCTTAAAACTCTTGTCACAATCTTCACTCCATTCAAACGACGAGGGGCCGATGTGAGTGTGGACCTAGCTAGAGGAGATTGGTAGCGTCTTAAAGCGTGTTTACCTAGATAGAGACCGGCATGGTTAGCATACTAAAATGCATCCTATGACATCAATATTGCATTCCTGCACTCCATTCACAAGTTTTTGTTTCTGTTGTCGCCGGAAGATCTATTGGAACTCACTCCTTTTGGGGTTCTCTTTCATATATGTGCATAGGTTATGATGGTCCCACTGAGCAAGAGATCTCTACTTATGTGGAGACTTATCATGTGTCTGGCTGTGGAGATGTATGAGCCACATGACAGATTGTGTGCTTGCATGGAGTGTAGTCTTTCCTTAGGATTTTCATTTCATTTGTTTGGGGATATGTGACACCATTTTGGGATGGAGTTTTATTTATTAAACTGGATTAAAGATATAATTAAACCTTGATATGCATTTCCTTTCCTTTTTCTGTGACACTCTATTTCCTTTGTTAACTATACATGACATTTATACTTTTGCTCTTGATTATTATTTTATGTTGATTGTTTTGATTGTGGAATCATGACCATTGATCGTGTGATTATGGATCACATCTGTAGGCTGCCGGGTTAGTTCGATGCCGTTGGGTGGGGTGTGACAGAGGTGGTATAAGAGCTAAAATAGAAAGAGAAAAATTCAAAGGTAATATACATAAAGTAGAAGTCTACAAGTGAAAATCAATCACCTTATGTCATCAATACAATGAGCATGAAAGGGATCAGAGTTGAATCCCTTTTTTCTTTCAACTACATATCCCTTTTTTCTTTCAACTACATAAGAGAATAGTTGTAATAAAAATTCTTTACTACAACAATTTGTCTCAAGAATTATATAAATGGTTTTTTTGGGGGGTTAAGGTTATAATGTGGCATTTTGAATTTTAAAGTAAGTCATTGATAGATGCAGTCTTGACAGAACTGGATTTCACTATTTTAGGAGGAGTTGGGAGATCAATTAAAAGCGAATTCATAGGAAAATGCAGTGTAGTGCAATTTTACTGTGATAGTGTACCATATTTTGAGGGCAAGACACAAGTGGAATGTTAAGTTGCATACATTAAGATTAAGATAAAAATTCACTTGGAGCTCGTAGTAGTATCATATGTTCAAATGCAAGAGATTTCAATTGCACAGAGAATATATTACTGTTTCTAACCTTATTCAACATGCTGTGTCTTGTAGCATTTCGAGCTTGTAGCTCTTCTCTTAAGAGCTCTTGCTTACTATACTTTCGTCTAATACAGTAAATTATTCACCCAAAAAAAGAAAACAAAGATGTTATATCCCCCACCAATGGAAATTTCAATGAAAAATCACATTCAATGATTTGGAAATTTCAACAAATACTACTTGATCTCCCAAACTTTGAGGCACCACCCATTGTGGGTTGCTTGAATCCAACTTGCAAATATTTAAACCAGTAGTTCGAAACATTATGATTGATATTCTTGAAGTTTGTTGTGATCTTATATAGTGCGCTTGACAAATCTAATGTCATGCAATATTTACTACTACCAGATGAGGTCCATTGATCTCACATATCATCACATTGTATAGAGATTGGAGAGTGAAGAAATAGCCATTTGAGTATATCAGATTGATAATCCCATAAGAACAATTTTCCGAACCAATACAACTTGTCTCCAGTTCTTGCAAATGCCAAAACATGCAAAATACTTACCCCAGTTGCCATAGCTATGCAGCTATTATCCAAAGTTGAGAATGGTGGAGTTGAGCACAACATTGCTTTCTGTATCTACTTGTCATGAATATCTTGGGCTGTCCACATAGTACTTCAAAGATCTTGAAAGCTCGTTAAAGGTGGTAACTGGATCTTGCGTAAACGGACCAACTCCAGCCATTTTTCTTGCTCGCCTGGTTTTTCACTTCAGAAAAACGAAGCACATCCCTTCTGGGAATAGCCACCACAGTGAGCTTGTTCTTCATTTCACACAAGAGCAGAAGAGAACCTGCTGCTGCCGTAGAAGAGAACCTGCCATAGAAGAGTTGAAATGAAAACGCCGTTTTCTTATAGATAACTAGATAAGTAGAAAACATCTTTTTAGATTTTGGTTACCAAAAAAAAAAATAAAAACCCAAATCACCTTTTTGGGTTTCACGTGAGGAAGAATTGAAGTACTTTGTTGTTCCACGTCAAAAAAGAACATGAAAATAGCCTATTCAATACAAAAATCATTGAATATAGAGGATGTTCAAAATTTGAATTGATGTCACCACTTTAGGTAAACCTTGTTGATTCATCAACGTCACAACTTTAGGTAACCCTTGTTGATTGATTGACGTCACCACTATAGGTAAACCTTGTTCATTCATTGGTGTCTCCACCCTCTGGTAAGTCTATCTGATTGATTAATTGTTTCAAATTCAAATTTGAATTTAAATTTTGAACATCCTCTATAAGGAAGTCACTTATAACCGTAGAGTTGAAGATGACTAGACAAAGTTTCAGAATTGAGAGAACAAACACATAGGAAAATGACACAATCCATCTAAAGAAGAGACAATTATCAATTAAAAGGCATTAGACATTCTAGGTGGGGAGAGGAACCTCAGAGAAGCCCCCTTCCTTCCTTATACAACATATTGAAAACCACAATCTACAATCTGAGATTTTGATTTTCTTTGCTATTGTGTCCCTTGTTATTTTGGAGACCATGAATTTCTCCGCTATTGCAACCTCCGCTATTGCATCCCCGCTTTGAAGTTTTTTTTTTTTTTTGTACAAAGGGGCTTTATTAAGCGGGGGATGGGGATATTAATATGCCTTACCAAGAGTCGAACCCACGACCTCTTCACTAAGAGGTGTTGGTTTCACCACTAGAACAGCTTTGCGTTGGCATTGCTTTAAAGATTGGAGGGAGCTCTATAAGGTTTCCGTTTTGAAGGAGGTGCACCGTGCTTCCAGTTGAAATGGAGTGGGCTTATGTAAGAACTCTTTAACTTATAATGTTTAACATAGTTTAGCAAAACTGATACCCTAATTTGACTGTCACTCTTATGGTGGCTAATTGCTTCCAATCTTTTTTTTTTTTTGTTTGCTAAAAGGTCATTTATATTAAAGCGAAAAAATAATACAACATAAAAACTCCATACTATACAACGAATCACAACCAATAGCATTCAGCCCACAACATCACTTGCATCCAATACACCCAACCTCACAGGTTCCTCTCTCAATAATCTTTAAGAAGACTAGGAAAAACATACTTCACTAGCCATACATCCTACATCAGATTTTAAGAGCCTTAGAACCAAAAGCTGGCCGGCTAGAAGCATCCAACTATAATTCGCTTAGTATTGAACTGGACCACTAAATGCCAACCTCTGAGGATGCTAGTCTTGCTGATAACTCTGGTTAGATGGTCTGCAAGCATGTTTGTTTCCCTGTAGTAATGTGAGATCTTCCATTATATATTGTTGAAGAAGCCTTCTAATTATCTCCAACATTGTAGGATCCTCCATGGGAGAGTTGACTATTCAAGGTGAGACCGCCCTTCACCTGCCTGTGAAGAATAACCAGTGTGAGGTTCATAGAGCTGTTTTCCTCCGAAGCAGAATAATTTTGATCTAGAATCAGGCTGTCGATCGCCTTGGGCTCCAGTGTCTTTCCTTTGCATGTTTTCCATTAATGATGAAATTCACTGTCCCCCTTCAAATAAGAATTCTCTCAACTGTTGAAGCCTGCTTGAAGATCATCACTGCAAATAATGCCTGCACCCTAGGGGAAACCACCCCTTGCATGTAAATTGATTTGATGCAGTCCCCATATAATTTGGTAAGAAAATTTTGTACTTCCCTCAGTGAGACTGGATAACCTTGTGAAAATGTCATGAACGAGCTTCTCACACCTACTCCTTTTTGGAACTTGCTGCTTCTCTCTTCCCTATCCCTGATTTTTGGATTTCTTGTGATAACACACAAATTTGATTCAGTAAAAGGTGGCAATAGGGCTTGACTCATCTGTCTTCCACCAAAGGGCCTGAATTGTTCTGGTTTAGTGGAACCAAATGCGCTCTTTATATCTTCACTACAGGGCCTTGGTTGTCTTTCTCTGACACCACTCCCTCTATTGCTGCCCTCACCAAATGGCCTTATCAAGAATCCTTCCGCAGTATAGCCAGAGGCCCTGGTTTGCACTAGTTCATGTGTAGAATCAAATACCTTCATAATATCTTCATTAAAGTGCCCAAATTGTCTTTCTCCAACTCCAATCTCTCTAGTGCTGTCCTCATCAAATGACCTTTTCATGAATCCTTCTGCACTTACACCAAAGGGCCTGATTTGTACGGGATTAGTAGAATCAAATACCCTCATACTGTCTTCATTGAAGTGCCTGGTTTGTCTTACACCAACTCCAGTCCCTCTACTGCTGCCCTCACCAAATGGCCTTATCACCAAAGGGGCTGATTTGCACTGGTTTAATAGAATAAAAAATCTTCATAATATCTTCATCAAAGTGCCTAGTTTGTCTTTCTCCAACTCCAGTCCCTCACCAAATGGTCTTATCACGAATCTTTTGCATTATCATTGGCCATGTTACTGCTATGAGTTGCTTCCTGGTTGGATCTACTCAAGATTTGAGTCATTGCTTCTTGGGCAGCTAAATTGGTGGTTTTAGTCCTGATTTCTGCCACTCAATATCTGAAAATGTTCTAGCACAGATATTGTCAATAACCCTAAGCATGCCCTCCAGTAGGTGCCTTCTTTTAGTTTGAAAAAACTGGAGAGAAATGACATTATTGTTAAGAAGCTGCACAGAAGGCAAGTCACCAAGGGGTATTTTCTGCAATTCTGCCCGTCTTGATCCATTCCAGGCATACCATTGTTTCCTTCAACAGAAAACGGAGTATTGCATTTGATGTTGGCAATTGCTTCATTGTAAAGTTAGGGATCCCAAGTTCATAAATCCAAACCCATAAAGTAACAGCTTGCCATGCAACTAGACTGCCCTCTTGGAGATCAATCATAACAAGATGGGAAACAACATCCATTCATTTGAGTCAAACCACTTTAGCTGTTCAGTAGTTGCTGGTGCATCCATGGTGGGTAAGATTGAGACCTAGCAAATCAACTTCAATAGATAAGTTGAATTGGTAAACATGTTAAAACTGAACATCAATATGCAAATCTGATAAATATGAACCAACAAATAATATTTTCAACATATCTTGGAACTTGATACAATGTACCTATCTAGATTACTGCTTAGAGCTTAGAAATGAAACAACAACTAATATCTAATTGTGAGATCCTATCATTCTCTTTTGAACATATAAAAATGGAGGCTTTGATGATGATTATCAAGACAAAAACTTAAGAATGACATTAAGAACCCAAAACCCTATTCTTAATGTTAAGATCATTAATATAATAAATGAAGAATATTATGGCTATAGATAATGTAGAAGTTCTGGAATGGTATCATCTTGTTGCACTTTTTAACCTACAATATCTGGTGAAAATGTGGAATGGATCTAGATGCATCATGAGCAGTCCATTCCTGCATTACAGACCAAGAAAGCCAGTTTGACAAGAAAACACTGGTAATAGCCACTGCATCACATTCAATCCATAACTTGGAAACTCCCTTCCTTACCCTATTTGTACTGAGAACAACAATATCAAATTCAACAATGTAGTTGGTTTATTACCAGGGAAAATGTTATCACAAGCTCCGTCCCTTAATATATTGCCACCATAGCTCTATTCTTTTGTAGTTGGATAGCAAGTTAGCAACCCTAGCTCTACTCCAATTACCTAATGAAATTACCATTTCTTATGATATTATCTACAACTCAAGGTCAATGCATGGATCCTGAAATTCCAATTACCTAATGAAATTACCATTTCTTATGATATTATCTACAACTCAAGGTCAATGCATGGATCCTGAAATTCGAGTTGCAAGACGATGCATTCACTAAAAACGGTTTTTGAAATGATGACTTCTTATTCCTAAACAAGCACCATGCATCATGCACAATTATCTTGGAGCCTTAAACATACTAAATAGTTGAAGTATGTATTCCAAATAAAACTCCTAATGAAATTATATAAATGATAGTTAGTGGTAGACAACTAGCTCAAGTGCCCCATGGTCGAGTGCCCTCAGGGAAAGGCATGAAGAATCTACCTCCTTAGGAAAAGGCATGACAAGCCTACCCCCTCAGGGAAAAGCATGAAGAGTTACCCGCTCCAGGAAGGTACGAAGAACCCCAAATGGATTAAGTATGAAGGATTCCCATCCGGATCAATAAGAAGAACCCCCTATCGAGAAGAATCCATGTCAGGGAGTAAGTACTCCGAATCTGGAGAACCAAATTCGGAGAAGCCTTCAAATTAAGAAAGGCTAAGTCAAAGGGGCCATATATGGAAATAACCGCCCAATATGCCCATAAAAAACATGGGGGAGTGACTCTCAGAGTAACGGTTCCATTAGAGTCCATCAAGAGAATCACTAAGGAAAGGAAACGTGCTTCCGAAGGTAACTCCCCACTCTTCACTAAGTGGGCGAAATCTATGGAGAAACTACCTCAAGGTAATCTCTATATAAACCCTACTCGTGGGATTGACAAGGTATGAAGAATTACCTACCACTATTCCTTATGCTCTGAAAATTCCTCTAAGAGCCTACTATTGTTGTGCTTAGACTAACTTGAGCGTTGGAAGCGGTTTGCTGACCTATGCTAGGTTGGGCCTCTTTGACTTCCTTTGTGAGTGCAGACATCACACCTACTTAGGTCATGTAGAAGAAGCTCTTAAGAAGCATCCAATGACTCAGGTGATGCAAAGAAGGTCTAGAGGCAACATATTGGCACCTTCTGTGGAAAACTAATGAAGAGCCATGGTGAGAAGAACAAATAATCACATAGCTCAAAATGCAAATTGAGTTACCACTTGAGCATGAGGAAGCAAACCGAGACCATGCATAATCAGGAAACCGTGCAAGAACAGGTTCTTACTCCAAATCTGCAAAATCAAAATCAAGAGCGACATCAAGAAGGGGTTCTAAAGAACCCCCCCAAGAACTATACCAACTCCATTTGGAGAAGGAGGTTCAAACCAACCATCGGTACCAGCAGCAGTAGTTGATCTACAAAATATGCAAAGACAAATGCAACAACAAATGTTGGAACCTCAAGGAGTGGTAAGAGGTTTGGTCCATCAAGTTGGAGTACCACGAGGACCCTCTTTGAATACTCGAGAGGGGAGATTGCGAGAGGCCATTCGGCTTGTGCGTGCAAGGCGACGTTTTAGTGAACGAGGTTCAAGAAGGGCAGGATTAGGAAATTAGGTTTAGGTAGCTAAATTAAAATGTTGGAGAAAGAAATCAAGGAGTCCATATTTGAGAACCACCACCAACTTCATCGCATTTTTCTAATCGTGAGAGCATTCGGTCCCCTTAAGAGGGGCATCTGATGCAAATGGGCTCACGAGAAGAGTAGATGTAATATCCAGCCCTATTCTAACCTTGACCGACTGACCATGTTGTACGGTCCAAGGACCCAAACGGAGGAAAATTTTGGCCATTCGTTGATGATCTTGATTCGAGCCGGCCCTGGATTGCATGTACCCCTTGCTTTGCTTGTCGTGTTTGAGTTCGCATCGGGAGTTATATGGTTTGTCCATGACCTCCGTCCATCCGGTTTCCCAACTGACTTCTTGTTGATTGTGGAGAACCTCCTCTTTGACCTTGTTGCCTTTCAACCCCTCTTGGTTCTGTTCTCGTTTTTCTGTCTTTGTCGATCATTTTGGTCGATCCTCGACCGCATCGACCTGTCCCGGTCTGCCGTTTGATTCCTGGTTTCCTTTTCTATTTATTGACCTCGAGCCTTGGCCTTTTGAATCATTTTTCTACTGGCGTGGGAGGCTTCCCGCCTCCTTGGTTAGTGTGAGGGTATCTCATCGCACTTAGTTTATCTTGACTCTTGCCTTCATCTTCTACACTAGGTAGACTCTTCATTCCCTCTCTACCCTACCATTTTCTACTCCTTTCTTTGTCATCTTGCTGTGGGACTTGGAATTCTCCCTTGCACCACCACTCCGTGCCTACTCATGCTCAATCCATGATTCTCTTGCCATTCATTGTGCTAATGCTTATATCTCTGCCTAGCATATGTATTCCATGCTTTACCTATTAACATCATACCATTTGATATCCTGAGCTATAAGTGTATTATGTTCTGTTTACATTGCCATATGATTCCTCATTCCTATTAGTTCATCTAGCTTTGCATGCTATTCCTCATCTGCATCAATTCCAACTCATGCCATGATGTTTATCACTTGAACTTGTAGCTCATTGGGGCTTTTAATTGCCATTGGATTGGGTTATTCCTTAATTTATGTGTCCTACTACTGTTGTTGTATGCCTCCAAGTTCCGGTTGATCCCCCAGACTCATTTCGACCTCCCCTCCCTATTCCGCGGGACTATTTTGGTCGTCATTTTGGTCGATACCATTGACCAACCATCGACCAAGTTGTTGCTGCCAACCTTGGTCGGTTTTGACTCATGACATCCGATCTTCCGACTTTTTTCTAACTTATTATTGATGTTTGTTTAGGGCCTTACACTTCTATTGGACTATTCTTGGTATTCTCAATTCATCATCAACTCATCCAGGTAAGGATGGTTATATCCATCATATGTCATCAATATTGAACTATGCTTTATTCAGGAATGAAATCCCTATTTCTTTCAATCATTATGATACTGATACATATGTGTTGCCATTTAACCTTTATACATTTGTTGTGTTACTCTATCATTTTGATTTGCTTATGTTTATAATGTTCGTTTCATATCATGTTTGAGTACTATTATGAATTGCATTGGATGCTGAGTGATGAGATCTGATGTGTGTTGCTTCGTTGACTTGGGTTGGGGGTGTCCTCGCCTTCGGTCCTTGGGCATCGGAGGGTGTTGGGATATTCTCCGTGGTGCCTTCGCACTTTCCCGGTTATTGGATCTCTGGAGTGTCTGTTGTGTGGCTGGTTCATCCTTGTCGTGTCGGACCCGATCGAGGGCTTGAGCCGACCCCGTGGTGTGTTGGTTGGTGGGCGCTCTGGCCGTGCCATCCGGTGGGGACTCCTGCTCGGTCGGGGGCCATTTTTGGTGGTTGCTATGGATGACTTGGGCTCGCCTCGCCGGTCCAATCCGTGAGAGGACGTGAGAGCTTCCCGTTTCTTTGTGGTGCCTAGGGTTGTGAGTCCTCCGGGTTTCGCTGCTCTGTGTGGGATCGGGTCCGGGCGGTGCGTATCTGATCGCTTGACCCCGAGTAGTGACTTGCTTGGGCTGGCTTTCGTGACATGCGCCGTTTGACCAATGGTGTGTGGAGGCGTGCCGATTCCCCTTACCTGGTTTTTGTGCTTTCCGATCTTCCCGGCATTCCCGATATGGTGAGAGTGCTGCGCCGGAAGTCGTGCTTGCTTGCATGTCTCCTTAGAGACCACATTCAT
Source organism: Hakea prostrata (assembly GCF_041222555.1). Taxonomy (NCBI): domain Eukaryota; kingdom Viridiplantae; phylum Streptophyta; class Magnoliopsida; order Proteales; family Proteaceae; genus Hakea; species Hakea prostrata. The sequence goes on from NC_142602.1 coordinate 28,477,766, forward strand.
AGGTTAGGCTCTATCTCGCATCATATGTTCCATATCACATTGCATTATTTATGTTCTAATGTGTATGATTTCTAATTATGGAATAACCTCCTTGCGAGTTCTTCGAACTCATTCCTTTTGTGCAAATGTTTTAGATTACATTCCGTGCCCGAAGATTACGTGGCACCTCCTATGAGGCGGACTATGATTCCACATACTCCCTCCGGGTGTGGCGTCGGTGAGGATTCGTATATTGGAGCCGAGGAGGATTATTATTCGCCCGGGGTTAGCCCCACGTTGTGGGGAGCGGCGCGCGGGTTTACTTCATCCGTCTGTTGAGGAGACTACTATTAGTATAGAAGAAACCCTAGCATAGTGCCCCATTCCCCGGTGTATTTGTGGAACCATTGGTCTTGTAACTAACTTATCTTTGAGTTTATCTTTTGACACTTAGACATGTATTTGACGTTATCACACTTCTTTTCCGTTGTTCTGAGAGAGTGGTTATCATACCTTCTCTCACCCTTATGATTATGCTTTAATGTTATTGCCTTCCGCACTCTGATTTATTTAGTCTTATCTTATTCATGATATTTAGTATTAACTGTTTTTACCATTGATTATTACTGTTCATGATTGTGTTACCGTGTATGTGGGAGGCATGGACCTCAGATCATTGATCCTTGGACTGTGGATCACATCCTGGGTATTCCAAATGGGGTACCGGCTGGGTGGATGTGACAGATGAGTTGGAGAAGAAGCTTGATGTTTGAAACAGAGACGACGATTATGATGTGGTTGATCAAGAACCCTTCTCCAGAGAAATTATGAGAGTGCCAGTCCCACCTAACTTCATTATGTCATCTTTTTCCTTTTGAGGGTAAGTCCAATCCTAGAGAATACATTAGTTACTTCAAATCAGTAATGGCAATAATTGGGAGAGAGGATGAGTTGTTGTGTCAAACATTCCCGGTCTCTCTCAAAGGCCCAACAAAGTGGTTTACTAGCCTAAAGCCAGGATGTATCCAAAATTTTTGAGAACTTGGGAGGAAGTTCATTGCCCAGTTCCGAAATTGCATTGGAAGTAAGAAGATGGTGGATAGCCTCTTCGCCATTAGGCAAGGACAAATGAGTCCATCTAAGACTATCACTTGAGATTTGACAAAGTAGCAATCGAGATTGAAGAACTAGATGACACAGTGGCATACAATGCATTATGGGGTGGAATTACACACTCTTGGTTGCTAGTGACTTTGCTCCAAGACAAGCCTAAGACTTATGGAGCCCTACTCAAGAGGTGTCAGAAGCAGGCAATGGTTGTAGAGGTCATTGAGGCTAGACGAGAAATCATCTAGGGTGAGAAAGAGAAGAAAAATGGAGATTGGGGTTAAAATTCCAATGTTCGAGGGAAGAATGACAAAGGTGGACATTGGAGAAGTAAGCCGGCTGAAGAAGTCTACACTCCTTTAAATACCAAGTGATCAGAGATCCTAATGTAAATTCGAGATAAGAACCTCTTAATATGGCTAAGCAAGTTACACTGTCGTCCAGAAGATAGGAATATGACTAAGTATTGTCATTTTCACAAAGAATATAGTCATCATATGGATGATTGTAGGAATCTCAAGTTGGAAATTGAGATGCTTATCCAAGCAAGCCAACTCAGGAAGTATGTTCGAAGAGCGGGGCAATATCGAGGAAGGTCCCTAGCCAAAAACATAAGAGACAAAGGTCAAACAGCATGATCAAGCAGAGAAGCATCCTGAGAAGAAACAAGATGATCACGAGAGACCCCAATTTACACCATTTTGGGGGGGGGGGGATTGACCGAAGAATCAATCAAGAAGGTTAAATAACAAGCTCGGTTTGTGGGATCAGTGCAATTTCCTTGAAAGAGGAGAAGTGATCTATGTCCAGATCCAATAACCTTCGTAGATGAAGATCTTAAGAGAATAACCACTTCTCATGATGACACCATAGTCACCAAAGTGAAGTTAGCTAATCAGGGAGTCTACCAAGTACTAGTGGATACGGGGTCTTCGACCGACCTCTTATCATATGAGGCGTTTAAGAGGCTTAAACTTGAAGATGAGATTATGACCCCATGCAAGACCCATCTATATGGGTTCACTGGGTTGTCTGCCATAGCCGAAGGCACCATTCAATTGAACTTAAGGATCGAGATGTCCCCTTGGGATGCAATCATTCAATCGACCTTCATGGTGGTTTGGGATCTTTCAGCTTACAATGTTATATTCACGAGACCTACTCTTAGTCCCCTTGGTTTCTCCCAAACATATGAAGTTGAAACTCCCACCAAAGCAGGGGTCGGAAAATGCTCGTCCGATCAAAGAGTCTCAAGGCAGTGCTATGTCAACCATCTAAAACAAAAGAAGAGGTCCGAGAGGTCAATACAATGACCATCAAAGTTTGAGATGATCAAGATGAATAGGCTATGTAAAGAGATGAACTAGTGGAGAAGCTTGAGTAAATACAACTTCACCTGGATCTTCCTGAGCGAGGAACCATAATAGGCTCAAAGAAGCCCGAGATGTACAAGAAGGAGCTAACTGAGTTCTTTCAAAACAACTTAGATGTGTTTGCATGGTCGGCTAAAGATATGCCCGGAATTGATAGAAGAGTAGCTGAACATACTCTATGGATTACAAGAGATGCAATCCCGGTCATTCAAAGAAGGTGAAAATTTTCGCTCGAGAAGCATGAGGCGATCAGACCGGAGGTTGAGAAGTTGAAACTATCCGGTTTCATTAAACCAATGGAGACTTGGGTACAGGCCGATAATTTCTAAGAGATGATCCATCCCTTTATGCCCAAGGTGTAGTTTCTAATCATGGGTTTTCAGGTGGGGGGAGAATTTAGGCTCTATGGGATGAGTCACCGGTTGGGGTTCACTATTTAAGAAAATCCCTACAACTGATTCATTGGAGTTGTTAGCTAATGCATGACTTGTCAATCTTCAATGGACGGGATCCATAAACTGGGGGGAGGGGGATGGAAGAATTTTAACCAAGTTGGATAGGGTGATTGCCAACCCTAATTTGTCCACGTGTCCATATTCTTATGCTCAGTTCTTGAGTCCTGGAGTGTTGGATCACTCTTTCATGATGTTCACACTTGGAGTTCAGGGTTCCTCAATGGGGCATCGGTTTTTCTTCTTGAATCACTAGAACACCTTGAGTTATTTCCCCTAGTGCAGGCTGTTTTGCAAACTTTGGTGGGCAACAACCCTATGTTTATCCTCTTGACTTGGTTAAAGCTCTTGAAGAAGAAGCTAAAGGGTTGGAGTCACTTCCACAATCTAGATCAATGGATTTTTTTTTTTTATTTCTTAGATGATGTCAGACAATGGGAGCATGTTGAACGCTTTGGTTGATCATGAGATTAGGCTATGTTAGTAGCTACATACCCTTATGCAAGGTCGTGAATCTGAACTTCGTCAAAAAGCCATGGTGCAATTGGCCAAGTAGGGAGATGGTAATGCACAATTTTTCATCATTCTTTCTAAGGAAGGCAAAATGCAAACCGAATTGCCGTGGTGAAGGATAGGGATGAGGAGTGGATTTCTGATATGGACTCTATTAGAAGCTAGGGGGCCTTCTTTTTATGGCAAACAACTATGGGAACACCACATGTTGTTTGTATTGGCCTAGGTCACCTTCCTATGGATAGGCCATTGAAAGTGATGGAGATGGATTGGATGGCCTAGATATTTATACTTGAAGAGATTAGGATTGTGATTTGGAGCACTAATGATAATAGCTCACTAGTATGGATGGATTTAGGGCATGCTTCTACAACAAAATATTGGCATATTGAAGGGCATGACCTTTGCAAGGCAATCCTGCATTTCTTTGTAGTGCCTTACCTTCTTGATCAGGTCAAACATTCAAGTTTGGCTTTAATTCCTAAAGGAGAAGTTCAAGAAACCTTAGGAGAATATAGGCCAATTGCGGTGGGTGTTTTATTTACAGGTTTATTGCAAAGTTCCTCACTAACAGGATGAAGGATATGGCACTGCCATAGAAGGGTCTAATCCAACTACCTTTGTCACGGGGACAAATATTTCTGACAAGATTCTCTTGTGTTAGAAGATTTTGTAGGGGTATCACCAACACAAGGGAGCAGCCCGTTTCGTGGCCACGGTGGACTTGAGGAAGGTGTACAAATTCGGTGCAATGGAGTTTTCTATTCACTATGTTGCTCTCCTTAATTTCCATCCGTTGTTCATCAGGTGGGTCACCCAATGTATCATCCGAGCATCCTTTTGTGGTGTCTATTGATGGACTGCACTCACCATGGTTTTATGCCAATAGGGATTCATGACAAGGGTGCCCTAGGTCCCCCTTATTATTTAACATGGTTCTTCAAGTTCTTCAATGGGAGCTGCTTATCACACTTTCTATGAGGGGCCTCTCATTACCTTAGTGTGTTTTGTAGATGATTTGTTTTTCTTTAGGAGGGAAACTAGAGAAAATGCAATTGTTCTACATGAGTTACTACTTGGATTCTCATAGTAGTCATGGTTGGAGGTGAATTAGGAAAAGTCTTCCATTGCTATTGAAAACACAATCCTTGGTATCTATAACTTTTATTTTCTCACCTTGGGGTTTGTAGTTAGGTCTCTTCTTTGAGATACTTGGGTGTGTCTTTAACGTAAAAGAGGCATGCTCCTTCTGATTATGCCGGGTTGGCGGTGAAGGTGGAGGTTTGTTTCAGCACGTGGAGGGCCAAGACCTTGTCATATGTTGGTAGGTTAACTCTCATACGCTCGGTTGTTGGTGGTATAATGGGGTGTTGAATCAGCTTCTTCTGTCTTGCCGGTGCTAATAATTTGGGTTTTGGAAGGGCTAGTGGCCAAGTTTCTTTGGTGGGGCTCTAGTGATTGTGGGGCCATCAAGGTAGCTTGGAAGATAGTTTATATGCCAAGAGAAGAGATAAACCATGACCTCTATAGGTTATATGAATGGAATAGTGCGGCCCATATGAAACAAGTTTGGTTACTTGCAAGCAACTCACCATCTTGTTGGGTTGGGTTTGTTGGTGTCGTTGGATTTGGGACGTCTCAATCTGGTCTATGCCTACCCCTTCAAATTGTTCAACCTCTCTTATAGCCATATTGAATGTAAGGAGCATGGTAGTAAGGGGGGAAAGAGATCTTCTTTGTCCCAACTCTAATGCCTTGGTATATCAACCCATGGCTGGTTGGAAGTGTAATCAAAGGGGAAGGTGATTTAGTTTCGAAGCATTGGGCATAAACCACTACTTAGGGTGAAGGATTTGTATGATATGAATAGAGGGTGGTGCAAGATGCTTAGGGATTGTCTTTTGCAACAGCATGGAGGGAGGTGGTGTCTACTCAAATCCATCATAGGGAGGTGGTGTGAATTGGAATCAAGCAGTTTTCTATTCAGTCAGCTCTTAGACTTGTTAGTGAGATTCGTCCTACTATAGCATAGTGCAAATTGGGTTGGGCAAGGAAGTCAATGGAGAGGTTTTCTTTCACCGATTGGCCAGCGGTATTGGCTAGACTCTAAACTAAAGATCATCTACTAGCTTGGGGACTGCTGGTGCAAGCTTCATGTGTTTCTTTTGGTTTAGTGGATGAGGATCTTCCACATCTATCCTTTTGAGTTTGCCTTCTCTGCTACAATCTAGTTAGTTATTCTTTCTTTAAATGGTTATTTAGAGGGCCAACCGATGCCTTGACCAAAAAAGGTTGAATTGGCAATAGAGCATTTTAGGGGAGATTATCTTTCTCAAGCCATGAAGTGCTTTAGCTTTAATGTGATTTGGCTCGTAAGAAATGGCAGAGTTTAACAGGAACCAAAATAGCAATCCTATGCAAGTTATCCGGGGGACTATTTCTTGGGTTATAAGTTGCTTCTCTGATTGGTTGAGGATATGACACTAATTGTGATTTTTTTCCAACAGTGGGGTATTGATGTCAGTTAATATGTGCACGGTTTGTCACTGGTGGCCGCTGCTTGATGGCTGGGAAGTAGTCAATACCAATGGATAGGTTTAGTGTGGGTGTGGTGGATACGATGCTATTGGTCAGGATTGTAGGGTGTGTATTGTATTTGTAGTGGCCAACGGGATGAGGGAGGATAATATTATAATCTATGAGATGCTTGGCATCCGAGGTGGGCTTGCAGCGAAGCAGGACTCAAGGGTTCCCTGGGTGTAGGTTTTGGACAGCCTCGTTGAATTCAGAGCACCTAATCAAGAAAGGGAGTGCCTATGCCTGGGGTCTTCTGGGGGATATCTAGAGTCTGAGGAGGCATTTTCAAAAGTGGGAGGTGTCTTACCAAGTTTGTGAGACCAATAGGTACATTGGACTTTTTGGCGTCCTAGGTGCCGGTGCCAGTCGATGTTGAGTTTCAATTGAATCATATGTACCTCCCTGAGATTCTTCATAAATGCATGGGTGAGGAGGCCTTGGGGTGGAAGTTTTAAAGTTTTATGGGGTTGTAAATTCTCTTTGTATTGTTTATATGTAATAACATAGTATATCTCAATTTTTTCCATATATATATATATATAACACCTTTAATTAGGCAAAATGATAAGTGTTTATAATAAGTACTATCATATAATGAAAAATTGAGGAGGTATATATGTTTCTATCTCAACCCAAATTCAAACTCACTTAGGGGGACTGATACTAGTTTTCCAATGGCAACGTTGTACATAGTACTACCATTCGTCTATGTTTTGGACTTAGTTGTTAGGACTCTCTTCTTTAATGTCTATTTTGTAACTTTCCACTTTTTCTATCAATGAGAAATCTAAGAAGGAAAATACAAGAAGACAAATTGAGATGGTATCATATTACTATACGATTGGTGAATATTTATTTGTGTTATGGTTGCAATTTTCTAACACTCTTGAAGTTCTCTAAATAGTGATGCTTTTTTATTTACTACCATGAACGATATGCACAACATTCATAATAATTTACTCGGCATGTTATTCCATCCAAATGCATCCATTGCTTTCACAAAATACTAATAATAATAATAATAATAATAATAAGTGCATCCATTGCCTCCTTTTAGATATATCCTAAAAATCTTACTCAATGAAGTTTTGTTGTCATACAATAGGAAAGTTAACTATTTCAAAAGAAGTTATCAGATGTTACAAAATAGGGTTATCGAATGTCATCTCAATGTTCTAGTACTCACAGATCAAAAGAGAGTAAATTGTAACAAAAAAAGTATAAATTAACAATAGAATGAACAAACCTTATTTCCCTTGGTAAATCATTGATCCGATTTGCGTCCTTCACATCGATGATTAACTGAGATGGAAATATCATCATCATTTCCATGACTAAATTGAGAAAGGATTTAAGATAGCTTAAAGAGAGAAGCCAATACCTTATAACTATAATGCAAGAAATGTGGTACATCTCTAGGAAAGTCTACCTCAACCACAAGTAAAATATCTAAGTCAATACATTGATTGGCCCCCATTTCTGTTTGTCTTCAAATTATCTGCAAGACAAGAATCATAGGCTAATTAGGTAGAAAGAAATAAAATCCAAGTATCCAACTAAAGACAATTTTTGCAACGATTATCCCCTTTCTAGGGAGGATGATAAAACTTTTGCTTTCGTTTCAATTGGAAACCTAAATTTCCTTAAAAGAGAATCGCCAAAATGGTGTCCCCCTAGCTACAATTAAAGAATAAAGGTAAAGAAATGTAAATAAAAGAAACTCAAATAATTTTTCGCAGGATGGTTTTCTAAGCATAATAATGAATTTTACCTTAAGACAAATGATGTGCACTTTAATGGACTTCTTCCTCCAAGAACTAATAGCAACAACAATGAAGCAGGTTAGATTCATTGGGAAGTCATTCCTATTGGGATAGAAAATAGTTTAGGATTATCGCAGCTTGTAATCTTTATGGTAAATGTACCAACGTATGAATCATAGAAAACGAATTACAAAAGGAACTACTTGAAATGATTCTTACCTTTGTGCAGAAGCTTGAGGAAGAAAACAATGAATCGAAAAGTGATCGTCTAAATGCTTGAAACAATGGGGATTTTCATCAATACAAAACAAGGACGACAGGAGCTGCCGTATTAGGTCTAAATTGGAGACCTCCATCATGCTCAAAACGACCTTATATAGGCTAGGGCAAATGGAGTTGTTCCTTCACCTCAAAGTAACAAAAAATTTGCCACTAAAAGGTTCGTATTTACAAATCTAGCCACACTAGCTTTATGTCAACTAGAGATGAAACAGGCCAGTTTTCTTCAAACTCTACAAACCCTAGCAACCCATAATTCAATTTGTGCACCCTAACCTTTATTTACGGTTGAAAAATCTCAACCCATTTCCAATCTTGTAGGTTTCAAAACAACCAAAACCTACCTTGATTTACCTTGACCAGGCTAGCTTGGGCTTGATTGGCCATGTTTGGACCTAATTAACTTTTCTAGCCTAACTTTGTCTTGACAAACCTTGACTATCCTTCTTTGGCACTATCTCTACATACTTGAAAATTTAGGAAAATGCATCTAATCAATAATGGATGGAGAAACTTCTCAAATGACCATCGATCCAAAGTGGAAATCACTATAAAATTATGGATAGAATTAGGATTGGTTTGGACTGGATTTCCTAGCCCAATCTTGACTTAGGGCTTGCATTTATCAAACTTACTCCACCATCAGAACTGATAAAACCAACCCAAGCCTATTTTGGATTAGGATAGGCTAGGGTGGTTCAGGTCATCAAGGCCAAATTTACACACTAATGTCAATGGAATGAGCTACAATATGCTTGAACAAGCTTTGTACCAGCTTAGCCCACCTAAATTCTTTGCACTTAAGTCACCTACAAGGGTACCCCTAGAAAAAGATAACTTTGGGATTTGGGTTGAAAATTTAGCCTTGGTGGTCCTTGATCCACCTTCAGCCCAAATAAGGCTAGGCTCAAGATTTTGGCCAGAAGGTAGGTCAAGGCCAAGAAATTCTTGCCATGAATGAGGATCCAGGGCAGGGTATGGGATTAGTGTTTGTCTTGCTTGACCCATTTGAACCCATCCTTGATCTTTTGCCTTAACTTTCACCTACCAATGGATTTGGGGACATTAATCGGGTTAATCAAAGGGCTTTTGGGAATAGAGATATGCTAAGTGATCTCCTCATTGAGGGGAACTCAAGGAACCCCAAAATGTTGTGTTAATAGCAAGAATTGACCTAGAACCATGGTTAGGATGAAAGAGGATAGATTATGGATTAATTAAGCATATCCATGCAATTAAAATCAGTCTAGGAGGCAAAGAAACTAAGGAAACCAAAGTATTGATGCATTAAAATAGGGAGAAGCTCATTGGAACCTAGGGAAGCAAAACCCCAAAATTTGGATTGGGTTCTAAATAGCAACCTAGCCAGTCAATCGATAGTCAATAGCCAATTGACCAGTTGATTCCTCCGTAAATCAATTGGCGGGTGCTACTATCATAGAACAGGGCTTAGTGCAAGGGGTATATACATACGTGTGTACTAACTCGTGGGCACCATGCATAGGGGTTTATGTAATAAACTAGAAGGTTTACTCCATAGGTAGCACTCCAAATCAAGCAAGTATTAAACAACATCAAGGTGGGGATGGGATTAGTATGTTAGAATCTAGGATTATGCAGTAAATTGGGAGGCTTTTAATCTAAAAGTTACAATGAAGTTTCCTATAACCCTACTTAGCTCTCCCTGTTTGTAGCTTCTAGGCAAGGATAACATCATGATGGCATAAAATTCTCTAGGTATACATGACTAGGTCATTAGCAATTTACATCCTAAAATGGGATTTGGCCCAAACCAACCATTAGTAAAGCAATTAGGTCTTATTGTCTTCCTTCTAGTGATGGGAATGCATATCCAATCCCTACTTTCATGAGCCCCATGGTCTCACCCTAAATCTAGGCTTAAATCATTGAACTATAGGGCTACAATCCATTAGAACGAATATGTGTCTTCTCAACAAGATGGTGGTCCTCCTTGGCCTCGGATTTCCTCTTCCTCTTTTGTTCTCTCCGTCAAAACCTTTTCAAAGGGTGTTCAGGTATGGTTTTTATATAGTTAATTGTGTGTGTGTGGGGGGGGGGTGTATTTAGAGTGGTTAGTTCTCATTTCCGCATTCTAAATCCAATCAACCATATAGACAGAGAGATTTGATAATGGAGTTCGATCTTAACAAGACCTACATCTCCAGGGCTCAGATTCAAACCTAAATGCACTATACAGAAGCCTTGTAATCTAACAAAAGATAGAAATACAAGTGTGTAAACTATGATATTCACATTTGAGAACCTAAAACCACACCAGAATTGCAAGATTACAAGTAAAACCATGGGAAATCACATCATAGTGAAGAGAAGAAGAAGACAAAGAGAAGCCCTGGCCTAACACATAGACCACAAAAGCCTTGACTTATCATTGCAAAGATGAACCAACGAGAGACTTTAAACACCCAGTCCAACATAATGGAAATGCGCCTATTCATAAATAGTTCAAAGCAAGTGAACCAAACCCTCTTTTGATTCAAATATAAGTCTCTGGCAGGGGAATTTATAGATTATCTCCTCAAGAATCTCCTTCTTAATTTGTAAAACCAGCAACTTGCCATAATTCACCTAAGTTCTTCCTACAATCAAAAACATTCAAAAGCACCAAAAAAAGACACAAGATAAACATACGCAGCTAGGCAGTGCTCAAGCTTAGCAAATGGTAACACTTTAGTACCATAATCAGTAGGATTATGTTCAATAGAAATTTTATCAATTGATAACACACAATCATCTACTTTTTTCTTTATTAAAGACGTATTTTATATCAATATGTTTAGTCCTATCATGGTAAACAAGATTCTCATACAAGAAAATTGCACTTTGATTATCAATAAACACAATAGGCTTAGTTTCAAGAACATGCAAAACTCTCAACAGACCCCTCAACCACATAGCTTTTTTAACACACTCAATAGCTGAAATATATACTAAGCCTTTGGGGTTGACAAAGCCACAGTAAACTACTGAGCTTTCCAATTAATGTAGTTTCTATTTAATTAACAAGAAAGAAAATGATGATAATGACTTCCTATTACTTGCATAATATGAATTAATATAACAATGCAAACAAACTTTTCCAGGCAATTTCTTCTTTATTAACAGTTCTTATCAAGCACCTTAATAACCATTTCAAACCATATTTTACCATGACTAGCCTTGAATCTACTAAGTATACTAATAGAATGAACACTATCAGACGTAATACATATTAATTATGAAGTACATAATAGAACTAATCATATTAGAGTAAGGAACCTGAGACATTTCAGATTTTTCAAAGTCATTTAGGACTTCAACCTCTAGAAAAATTAAAATGTGTAGCTAAAGGGACTTCAATTAACTTAGACTCCATCATATTAAACTTTTCAATAACTTTAATCAAATAAGAATTTTGATTGATAGGCAAGTTCCCCTCCCCCTCATTTCTATGAATTTTTGTGGCCAAAATCCTCTTAGCAAGTCATAATTCTTTCATTGTAACTTCTTCTTTAAGCTTATCGATCCTTAAATTCACCAATCATGATAGGATTTGAACATGCAATTAACAACAACAAGAGTGTATGTGCTAAATGTAATGAGAAAAGTATAAGCAACTGTCATATTTACTCCTCTTGAAACTGATATTATCAATCTTATAGTTTTATATTAAAAAAAAAAAAAAACTCATTAAAGTCTATTCTTTCTCTTTGTACAAAATCCTTAGCTCCTTACCCTAGCCTTATAACTCTTACTAGATCCATTATCCTTAACCTTTAATATCTATTTACATGGTAAAGTTTTATTTTTATTTTTTGGGCTTATCTACAAACATCCAAGTCTGATATTTAAGTATAGAATCATATTTCCTCATCAATAGCTTTTAACCAAAGTTTTTTATCCTTTGAGTTAATGATGGGCTTTATCATAAGTACATCGTTCATAAAAACCCATTTCTAATGCTGCCTCTTCAACAAGAGCACCCACATTGGCCATATACCTTCTAGGAGGTATTATTTCTCTCCAAACCCTATCTTCTGAACCAGATACTTGCTTTTGTAATACTTTAATTAACTTAAATCTTTGTCCAACCTTATTGTGTGCAGGGGTGTATAATGCAGAATTAGGTAACACAGGATGGAGTATGGGAATAGTGCATGAAGGGAAGTTAAAGCTTCTACGCACAGGAGGATTAGGGAATGGAAACATCGTTGACGCACTCTTGATTGGATTAAAGGAAGGGATACATCATGCATTGCACCAGAATATTAAAATACAAGATATTTGGTGCAACAACAAAAAGTTCGTGATTTACTCATGCCAATTAATCACATCAAGTGGCCAATATCTCAAGTCCCAATTTTGCTAAACATACTAACTAACATTAAGGATGCAAACCTTAATAGTTTTTCTGACACCATACTCCACCAGTGGCTTTTGTATTTGGCATTTAAGTCCTCTTTAGACTTTAGAAGGTCAAACATTATAGACCCTACTACCTTATGTATTTGCTATCTTAATTAATATCAAGCTTTGTTTTACTATCAAAAAAAAAAAAAAAAAAAAAAAAAAACTACACTAGAGTTTTCTATCACAACTGGAACTGTCCAAGCTCAAATTGGATAAAATATGTTAGTCTTAGTCTATTAAGGACAAACTAGTATCATCAACAGTTAAACAATGGAATATAGACTCTCTAAAAATTACATCTCCATTAAGAAAAATTTTGGCACTATCCCTAGCTTATAGCCCTTTACACCCTCGAGATAACTTACAAAAATGATTTTTGACTTCCAGGTTCCAATTTGCCTATATTTTGACAAGCATGTGTCTTAGTCCTTCACACCTAAAAATTTTATTCCTGAAATCAATTCAAGTGCAGGCCAAACCTTCACTATCATATCATCTTCCTTACCAAGATCTATCTTTTATGACATCATCAGTGACATTCCACAACATACACCCGATGACATTCTCTATCACTTCTGTCCTCAATGAAGGCTTCAGGATCACCAATAGCACGTAGCAACCTTTGTTGGGCCATGAGTGCCCTAACTTTTCCTCTTCCAGATGGCAAAATCCCCTGTACCATCGAAATTTTCTCTCTCCTCTCTCATACTCCCCATAGGGACAACTAAATTAGGAAACTTAGGACTCAAATTTGATCCCTAACAACCCAAGCACTCCTATTCAATTAATCTTGGATAGAACCTTCCTTACTAACCCTCTCTATGCTCAGTTGATTCTTCTAAGGTTGAAGAATCTTTAGCCCTCAGCCCCTTTCAACTCATGATCTTTACTTAATTTTGTTTGGATCCATAAAGCGTATCCCATTAAGAGGAAGATAAAAGGTTGAATTTTTTATTGTTCTTATAATTTAAAGATAAAAGTGGATTATTTGCTTGGGAATATGATCATGCATTAAGATACAACCAACCACTATACATGCATGAACATATATATAAAGGTGGGATTTTTTTTGCACTCATCGGGGCTAAGCTATCATTTAGTCATCCTTTATACATTTACAAAGGTATACAAATAATTTTTCAATTATAATTCTAAAAATTATTCTCAATAGCATTGGTTCTATAGGATTTGCAAAATGAATCCGAAAAATTCTAGACATTCAATTTACCTTGGGAGGCAACATAGGGGTCGGCCGGTTCAAACCTCGCTCCTCTCCCCCCCCCTCCCTGGAAATTATTTTTTTCCCATCTCTTGCTTGATGTTGACGATAAGAAATTTACTTTTAGAGATACCTTGATTGAGCCTGAAACAAGTGAAACTGCATCACTATCAAACTCTGGTTAGTGAGGGTCAAGTCTTCCAATGCAGCCACCATAAAACCTAAGGAGAAATCCTTGCTGGACATGACAGTGAAGTGAGGTCTAATTCAATGGAGGTTCATAATTATTTTTATTTTACATTGTGTTAACTGCAAATTAAAGCGAAAATAATATCAGAGTACCTTGGATTGTGAGTCTGATCCACCAGACAAGAAAGAGTAAGAAAACAGCAATGGTCCTTAATCTGCATGTAGACACAGGAAAGGTGAAGACAAAGAAATGGTCCATGATTTTAGTTATCATTTCTTTATTTGTATTTCATTAAATGGTTTTAGTGCACCGTATCAGAATCAGTAGTAGTAGTGTTGTAATATATTTGCTTGTAATATTTCTTAAATATGGACTTTTGGGTTCCTATAGCTCGTTCTACATTCATTCTTGAGTTAAAAGGAGATTTGGGATGGTCTTTTGTTAGCTCGTTTGCTTCAGTTACCCTAGTTCTCGGTATCTCTAGATTTAAGTTTACTGCAGTTTAAGCCATTAATGGGCACTCCCAGTCATTAGATTGGGCATGTTTCAACCTTATTTATTTAGGAGATTAGACATTTGAGCTCTAATCTTAACTTCAAATCAGTTAGTCTGAAGAGTTTAACATAAGTATCCTTTTGAACGAGAAACTAAATATCTATACATGGAACTGATATGGTATTGTTATTAGTAAAGTGCAAAATAGATATGCATTGCTCACTAAATTGGTATAATTAATTTCATACTTACTCTATAGTCTTCGAGGGAGTGATTTTTTTTATCATTATATTACTTGTTACAACAAGATACATTTGCATTGTTATTTTTTCACAACAGTTAACCTACATTAATTTGGATTTATTTGGATGCGATTGGTAACAGTCTCAAAAAATAGTTTTGGTGTTTTTTGCTCTGGGAGAACATGAATGAGCGGTGGTTGAATTGTTTATTAAAACCGTTCTTTTTTTCGTTTGAGAAAAGTGGTTTGAAGAATGAATTTTGTAGAATATGTTTTATAGGGGATTTTATAGGGGAACAAAAACTTGATATAATAGTCTCAAGATGAAGGTCTCACAAGATTATCCCACCCTGCCTTACTCACAACCCCCTTTTTTATCTTTCTTTCCCACTCTACTTGAAAATAAGATTTTTCAGGTTGTAGGCCCGATGAGAATTATTTTTGAAAGGGTTTAACAAATGCTCATTTCCAAAGAAAGAGTAACCTCTCGGTACAGAAACTTGTAAAAATGATTTTACAAAATACTTGATCTCTTAGAATGAAAAAATTAATTTTTCCATTGGATCAAGGTTTCAAGTTAGGTATTCATAGACGCTTCTCATATTGATCTCTATAACTAAGAGTTTAAAGCCTTAGCAGTGAGACTAGCCATATAAAGCACAGGGGAGGAGGAAATATCGCACAAGGCCGGAGAAGCTAATAGCTTAGTTGAGGGACAGGATAAGATGGTATGGCCAAGTCATTTTTTTTGGACCAAGGCGAGAATAATATAAATATAATAATCAAGGGATTACAATATTAATAACCGAAGAACCGTCTACCTTGCACCTCTTCACATACCAATTTGTGAAGCTTGTAAGGCAAATCGTTCGAATCCAACGGAATCTCCATAGGCACTTAAATCAAGCTCGCCAAAAGGTTAGCGCACCAATTCGTCTCATGGACTTGTTGAAGCACGTGAAATTCAACCAATGAACCCTTCAACTTCCAAATATCCTCAACAACACTCATAACATACCATGGAATCTTGATTTCACCATAAACAATCTGGACAACATTGAGAGAGTCAGATCGAACCTCCACACTATGGAACCCACTCCATATTGCTTCTTGAAGCCTAGCTCGGATGCCAAGTAACTCACAAATGAGAATATTGTCCTCCAACGAATCAGCAACAATAGCAAATATAACCTTCCCTTTGTGGTCTCTCCCAATTGCCCCGTACCCGCCTTTACCAGCAGCCACCCAACCATTACTGTTAATTGCCAACCATCCTCTCTGGGGGTCTCAACCAATGATGTACTGATGTCGTGGTCAACACAAAGCTACTACCAATATTCCATCTATCAAAGATCGCCCGATTGGCAGTTGAATCCTTCACTATGGGCTGCTCTTCCATGAACCGTAATTGAACCTGCCTCACGATCCGTCGAGTCACCTGCTCCACTGACTGCTCACCTTGGTTGTGGAGACTGTCATTTCTTTCCTTCCAAATGCAGTACACAGTGGCATTAAAATTGAGACATTTCACACTTCATAATTGAGTCACCTAAAAAATGGGACGTAACCCACTGTAATTCTTCACACCACCGACTAATATGGTGATTAGGATGGCCAATTACAATCAATATGTTTGACCAAACCTTTTTGGAGAAGCCACATTCAAAGAACAAGTGATCACAACTCTCATTACCAACCTTGCAAAGCGTACAGTGGAGTTTCACTTGAATACCCCAACCTATTAAACGGTCCTTAGTTGAAAGTCTTTTGAGGATAGCTAACCATGAAATCAAAGAAAGGTGGTTTGACCCTTTGCTACCCACACCACTTGAGCCTAGGAAGCTTTCGGTTTAGAGCCACACACTGCTTGCATCACAATTTTTAAAGAGAACTCTCCACTTGGGGTTGCCATCCACTCAACCTGGTCACTACTACTCTTTTATAAACGACGAGTTTGAGAAATATCTCCCCATTGTGACAGAAGCAAATTATCATTAAGGTGGTTCTCCCATGCACTTCCCGCCTCGATTAAATCATGAACCTTCATAAATGGGTCTTTACCAACAGCTGAAGTAAGCACACTGTTCTCATCTTTAAGCACACCACCCGGCAACCATGGATCATGCCATAAGAGCGTAGAAGATCCATCATGAATTAAGTAACGAATGCCAAGTCATTTTTGGTTTAGAGAAACAAGAGTTCTAATTTAGGACAACTAGATATAATATTTACAAGCTGTTTTTCAAAAAAGTGATCCTGCATGCATAAAAAAGTCCATGGGTAACAAGACAGGCTAGAAATGTAGATCTCCATGAAAAAGTGCTTGACTTTTGGTCCTGACAGAAGCTCCTTTGTAACCCAACAAAAATACCAACCTCCTCCTTTTGTCCTTTCTACTTCTGAACCTGCCAGTCTGCCACCCAAATTTGAGATCAGCCTTATAAAGTCCAATTATTGGGGAATAAGTTTGCTTTAGTAAGCAGAGAAAGAGAGAGGGTGATCATTTGAAAACTATAAGGGGAGGGTGGTGTGTTTGAATCAAAATTCCAGAGGCACTGTATAGACAAACTAATATTGGACAATACGAAATAGATTCACAAATTAATAAAATCTTTTGTTAGAAATACTTATCCTTATGAAATAGGAAAAGCGAAAACAGTACAGAGCGAACTAAAACAAGGTGAGTTGAAGCGTACCATCAATACTTTTTCTTAAGGTATTTGAACGCCCCCTTAAGTGCAAATCAGGTTTGACCTTGGCATACTCACCTCCAAAATACAATAACTCCTTTAGTTTTGATGGCTAGCACTTCAACAGATTCTACTTGCAGAAGAGATACGAAAGTAGTATATAGCACGGGAAGGAAGAAAACAAAACTGAAAATTTCTCACTTATCAGAACTCAAAATTTTCTTACTTCAAAAAACCAGAGAAGAAGAATCTTGTCTTTATTTCTCATATATATTCTTAAACTCGTATGGACACATCTATCAGAGAGTGTGGCATCTGTACGTAAGGTCACCTTTGAAGGGAAAGAGTTGTGACTGATCATATAGTCACCTCCCTACAATAAAACCAAAAAATGGGTTGGATCATAATCCAAGTCCCAAGTCCCATCAAAGACACTTAATATTATTCAAATAATATTATAGTGTCCCAAGGACTGATCAGATCGAGATCCATAGACCACGGCCGCAACCACGTTTGACTCGGCCCTACTCGGCGCATGCGCGTGATCCATATTAAATTATCTACCGGCATACACCCCACTTAGGAGTAATCAATGTTATATAATCGATATTATAATTAGCTCCATCAGATATGGGACTAAATGAATATGGTAAATTACATTACCTTACATATGCCAAATTACCAAAATGCTTGGATTTGAATCTTTACATTCAGAAGAGTCCTATAGAGTAAAGATTAAACAAGAGTCCTCAAACAAAGCTAAGAAGATAGAGTTTTAATGTTTTTGAAACTTATCTAAATAACATATTATATTATATTACATTATTTGATTTTTAAAACCAAAATCCAACATGGTGTTGGTAATGTCAAGCCGGTGAAATCTTTTGTGAAGAACAGAAATTATAAAAACTTTATCATGCTTGACTAGGATTGTGTTATAGGCATCCCACAAGTAGTAGCAAGGTATAACAAAACACACTAAAGAAACAATTATGCATTTGTAACTATCACAGGTAGAGATGCAAAGATCTATCATTGGAAAAAGAAGGCTGAAGACTAAGGGGACCCAATTACCCAAATATGATGATGCACATGGGGTGGGTAACTCAATGTCCCAAACTCGGAATGGGATGAAATTTGTCATGTTGACCTGAAACAAGCTTGTGAGAAAGACACATCGTTTTGAGGACATTTTGGGCATTTTTCTGTTTTTAATGGTATTTTTGTAATTTTGTATAATTTTTTTGTTTTAGGGTTCTTGGCACTAATGAAATCATGTTTTGGGCGTAAAAAATATTTTTTAAGGCAGCTGAATATTGTAATTTTTTTAATTTTTTTTTTGGTAAGCAGTACTTCAATAGAGGGGATGCAGTAGCGGCGACCTAGCGCCCTCCGCTACGCAATGTTCGAACTTTTTATCTTGTGCGACCTATGCAAGAATATTGTTATTTTTTATGACACTTTTAAGAGAAAGTTCTCCATTATCAATTCAATTTTATATTTGGCCTTGATTCTTTGTCGTTTTAGCTTCATATGATTTGTCCAAGTGCAAGCTATAAAAAGATGTCAATATGATTCATTTTCAATAAAACAAAATGGGCAAAGGCCACCATATATCAGTTCTTCCTAAGGAAGATAAACCAAAGTGAAGAAGCCTCCAAAAGAAAATCTTATATCTGAAAAGAATAGTTTTTTAAAAGAATTAGTTGAATTAGGAAGATAAACCAAAGTGAAGAAGCCTCCAAAAGAAAATCTTATATCTGAAAAGAATAGTTTTTTCAAAGAATTCGTTGAATTAGGAAGATAAACCAAAGTGAAGAAGCCTCCAAAAGAAAATCTTATATTTGGGGAGAATAGTTTTTTAAAAGATTCATTGAAGCATGAGAGGACAACTTCAAGAAAGCTTTTGAGTTAGAGAATTTGCCAGAAGGAGAGAGGAGACATGACCATAGTCCTCAGACTGGGACAAAGGGATGTCAACAATTTTTTCAGAAAATTAGAAGTGGGGAGAGAATTTGAAAGTTCTTAAAGTTTCCAGCAAATTAGAAGGTGAAGAATTTAAACTTTAAAGAGAATGGAATAGAATTTCCCTTGATACCCAAAATCCATGGTTCATGAGTAAAGGCAGTGGAAGATCCATTGCCTTGCCAATGGATCGAAAAACTATGTTTTTAGGGGTCAGCTCCAACGTATCTATTAATGACTAAAATGGTCATATTTACTATGACCGGTCCGACTAGTTGGTTCAGTTATGGTTATCTCGATCATAAGAATAATGGTAGGTCCAACTAGTGTATTTAGGGAACCTGGCAGAGGTAAAACTCTTATCATCTATCATCTTCAAGGAAAGACAAGTCATGTAAAGAACTCCTGGTAGAGTTACTTTCCTATAATAACTCATCTTAGAGTCATGTTCCGAATATAACTCCACCACTTAACACTATATAAACACCTCAGGTAAACAGAAGAGGATAAGCATTCATATTCTGTGTGATCAATTACTTGAATTCGCTATTGAATAGTTGAGATCATATCATTGGTACTGACTTGCTCGTCGGAGACATACCTCAACTACCCAAGGTTGAACAAGTATTTTGCAGGAACATAACAGGGAAGGATGAAGCAAGATTCCGTATCAACAGTATCTAATGGCATTCCAAACTCTTGGGCCATTTTTGTTTAAAGAGGAAGGAGCAAAGAATGAAGAGGAGGGGATCTAATGACAAGTTTTCTTCAAAGAAGAAAAAAGGTCAGGGAAAATATAAATAAATAAATAAATAAAATTAGTATTGGGCTTAGATTCTCGAGGATTTTTGAAGATTTGACTGAAGTTTTAATAAATGAGGAGTGGAAGTCAAGGCAACTAAAAGGAATTGAGAGTGAATCATATCCTTTTCAACGTAATTAGAAATGGGTGGATTCCTTAGAAATGAAATTAATTAACCGTAAACTAATAAATTGATTGGAAATAGTGCCTTGCTTTGACTAAATAATAATAAAAAAAGATTTTTACTACTTTGGAATCCTCATAAATTTTGCAATGTACATTTATGATGTATCTATATGGTGTTGACTATTTTAGTTGAGATTTTTTTTTTTTTTTTTTGTTTAAATTGTCAATTGAGAAGAGACTTGGTGACAAAAGTATTGTGAACTAACATCCTCTAAGGGTGTAATTTGGTATTGAAATAGAGATCACTTATATAAAATTGTATTGTCTTGGGTTGTTTCAAAACGATTTTGTAATGGTTCTTAAAAATGGTTTATATTGTAGTACAATGACAGTTTTGATTGCAATTTTGTTGTATATATTGAAACTCTAGTCGCATAAAACTGTTTATATTGTTTATATACTACGATTGTATTGTACTTGTTAGAACAACATAAAAAAATCATTGATAGAAACAGAAACAAAACAAAAGTACACAGAGATTTAACGTGCATCCATGGCTGAAGAAGAAGAATTTTCTACTATGAAGAAAGAAAACAAAATAGAGACTTCTCAACTAAAAAACAATGTTACAAACCCTAAGGCAAAAGTCTCAAATCTCTCAATGACTTCATAGAATAACATAAGGTACATATATATAGACTTTAATCGGGTAAATTAGTCTATCCATTGGTTAGGTTGTACTGTACCGTTGATGGGCTATTGGCCCAAGCCCTATGCTTCATCTATCATGGATCTCCAGAATTGAGTTATTTGGGTTGTCCATCAAAATATGTCGGTGGGATCCATCCTTGATATCGGGTACAAGAATTCGAGTCACAATATAACAGTACTGTTTAATACTATATATGTACCAGTTACCTATACTGTTTTTATACTGTAATCGTATCATACCGTGACAATACCGTAATGCTTTTGTAAATATAGATACAAAATAAATACGGTATAGTTTTGGTTTTAGGTATTCATTTATTATATTGTATCTAAATCATACTGCTTGACATCGTTAGTACACTCTGTATTCTTTTTTTGTTATTCATTTTTAGTGGTGTAGCTTATGGGAAATAAAAACTTAAGGAAGAATTAAGAAATAATTAAACAAAATCATATTATATGTTAAAACTATAATGTACGTTTCTTGGTAGAAATGCTAAAACTATAATCCAGAAAAGCATAAAGGAAAAGGTCAATTGTTTAATTAGCATATGTGCTTGCTTGGTGGGGAACACAAAGTAAGGGAGGAGATCTAACTTCACTCTGAATTTGGCATTACTAAGGTCATGTCACCTCTCCTAACGCTTCTCCAGCCTGTTCTTACCTTACTTCGAATTTAAGCTCTCTCTCTCTCTCTCTCTCTCTTCACTTCTCCAACACTTCACCAAGTTTTTTTCCATAAGATTACAAAGTTTTTTTTCCATTAGATTATCAATCTTAGCTACATAATAAAGCATGCTCTTCACTCTTCAGGAGTGTTCTTTCATTCGAAAAAGAAAATAAATAATGATGGAAGTGTGTGGAAGAGTTGATTAACATTTAATAGCGTAGAAAGTCGTCCAACGTACAGTACTGATGGGATTTTGTTTGAGTTGGAGATCTCTCGTATGATATAATACAGGTTGGAATGATGATTTCATAATAATAGGGTAATTGTCCAATCCCTGCACAGTGCAGAGCTCGTGTCTCAGTGTGAACGAGAAGCATGAACTGTCTTTGGATCTCTCCCCATTCTCCAATGCAACTCTGACATTTTAACAGGAAAGACGGAGCTTCAACAAATAAAAATGTCGATACAGAGAAAAAGAATTTGTTGGTATTCTGATTACTGACCAATAAGGAAACATCTACACATGTCTGTTCTTTTCCATGTTCTGTATCAACCCATGAACACACATGACTCTGAATCACCTTTCCAATCCATTTCAATAAAATCGACACAACTACCTGTCTTTTGACTGCCTCACAATTGCAGTAACTACCTTGTTTTGGATATGATCTCTGAGCTTCTTTACTGTAGCTTGATTGACTTGGGTCTCCACCGGAACTGTAAAAATGGAGTTTCTGGATTCAGTTCACTCTGAGAGAAGACTTGTCGATCTCCAGAGGTATTTAGTAACATTAAATGAGGAACCCCAGTAAAACCCCCAGCAAGCAGAGTTGTTTCTCCAGATGGGGTTCTTTGGGTTTTCACGCTCATTGCCAACATGGTCCATGCTTCTGTTTCTACAACTACTATCAATGGCAACTGGAATTGCAGGATTCGGCTCAATGGGTCCGATCGCTGCTGCATTCGGAGAAGATGGGTTCTTCTGTGCGATTGATGCAAGCGGGAAACAAGATGTGGTATGCTGGGAGAGGAACAGTTCATTAACTGACGCTGTGTATTTCAGTGCTTTACCTCCAATGGCTGCGCTCACTGGGGGAGAGGGTTTCATGTGTGGCCTTGAAGCGAACACCTCTTTTGCATTCTGTTGGAATTCGATCAGTTCAGGTACGGATCTTGTCCCTAATAACTACAGAAACATTCAATACTCTCTCATTGCTGCTGGGAAGAATCATATCTGTGCCATTAGAGGATCCTATTACTCGAATAGTGATTCGGGTTCTGTCGACTGTTGGGAAGTGCAATCAAGTTCGAATGGCACATTGGTTTCTGTCTACAATTCCTCGTTTTCAGATCCATCTGTTAATAATCTTGTTTTGAGGAATATCGTTGCTGGGGAAGGTTTTACATGCGGCAGTGGAGGAAGAGAAGGGGGAATTACTTGCTGGGGACCCAAAGCCTCCAGCTTGAAGATGCCATCAGTGTCTAATACTTCCGCGCATCTAGCTTCGGGTAGGGATTCTGTGTGTGGGATCTCTCGAGACTCTGGGGAAGTTTTTTGTTGGGGCGAAACTGATTCGTTCAGTTTATTTCCGAATGAAACTCGATTTGTGAGCTTAAGTGCTGGCGCACGCCATTTTTGCGGGATTCGGGAGAGAGACCATGGGATCGAGTGCTGGGGGCACTTCGATGCTTCTTCAATTCCTACAGGTTCTGGGTTTCTGGCCATTGCTTCTTCTGATTACACTACTTGTGGTGTTAGGGAAGATGAGCTCATACTTGATTGCTGGGAGGTTCATGGCCCGTCGTCTCCGGATTTCAGCCCTCCATTGCAGCTCTGCAGTCCAGGTCTCTGTACTGACAGTTCCTGTGGAGAGGGTAGTTTTGTTTTCAATGCCAGCATCCTTAATGTGCCAGAGGTCACAAGCTTGTGTCTCAAGAAAGAGCTGAAGATATGCTCGCCTTGTCGATCCAACTGTTCAGAGGGCTTCTTCCCGTCTAGTTTTTGTGACGAGAATGCCGATCGAGTGTGCACTGCTTGCTCTCTTTGCCAGAATAGCTCTTGTTGGGATGATTGTGGCCTCCCTGCATCTTCAGATGCGCAGCAGAACAATGGGCACCACCAGATGAAATTGATGATCATCAGCATTGGTTCTTCTGTGGTGGGTCTCATTTTGATCTTAATGGGGTGCTTCCTTCTCTACCGGGTTATTGCATCTAAGAATGAACAGCAACACCAGGGGAAGACCAAATGTATGCCCTGGTTAAGCAAACCGGCAGAGGAACCCGAGATCAACAATGAACCACCCCCTCTGAGCACAGCTTCATCCATTGGGACAACCCAAGTGTTCCGTCTTTCAGACCTGAAGGATGCTACTAATGGGTTCAAGGAATTCAATGAGCTTGGAAGGGGAAGCTATGGATTTGTTTACAAAGCAGTCCTCTCTGATGGGTTGCAGGTAGCAGTCAAGAGGGCTAATGCCGCCACAATAATCCATACAAACAGCAGGGACTTTGAAGCAGAGCTAGAGATCCTTTGCAAGATTCGACATCCTAATATTGTGAACTTGCTGGGTTACTGTGTAGAGATGGGGGAGAGGCTTCTAGTCTATGAATTCATGCCCCATGGCACACTTCATGACCACCTTCATGGTGGACTCTCACCTTTGAATTGGTCCCTCAGATTGAAGATCTCAATGCAAGCTGCCAAGGGGCTTGAATATCTTCACAAGGATGCTGCACCTCCCATTGTCCACCGAGATGTCAAGACTTCAAACATTCTCTTGGACTCAGAGTGGACTGCACGAATTGCAGATTTTGGGCTTCTGACCTCTAGTGACAAGGACCTAAATTCAGACTTCAGAAGTGATGTTTACAGTTTTGGGATAGTACTCTTGGAGATTCTCAGTGGGAGGAAAGATTATGACAATGATTTCACTCCAGCAGGCATTGTTGAATGGGCAGTGCCCCTAATTAAACAGGGTAAAGCAGCTGCAATCATTGACCCGAATATAGCTCTTCTAAGGAATGTAGAACCCTTGCTTAAACTTGCAGATATTGCAGAGCTTGCATTGAGGGAAGATCCTTCTGAGCGCCCTTCCATGTCTGATGTAGCTTTGTTGTTGGAGCAACTTGTGAGAAGTGGATTGACCTTTTAGTGGTGAATGTTGGTTGATCAAGTGAAGATTGAGCCAGAGTAGCTTTTGCAGATTACTTTTCCTATACTGTACATTCTTTATGAACTGGTTGTATATTTCATTACTCAATTTTTTTTTCTACTTCACAAAGTGAAGCAGATGGTCATTGTTGAGTCAAGTTTCTGAATCTGTTTGTGGGTTATTGCCTTTTTGTCTTGGCATTCCACGAAAGCTCGCTCTTTCCAAATGTATTTTTTTCGGTTATATCTGTAAAAGTTTCTTCTCACACAAAGTGACAGCACTGTGATGGTTGCAGATGACACATCTTCTGTAAAATGTATTCTCTATTTATTGAATAAAAGTTTTGCCAACCTTCTCTTAGATTTTTCTAGCTTTACCTACTGTATCTGTATCATTGAAGTTTCTTGAATCATCACTTTGGCATCCAAAACCACCAGCTACTCAATTTATTATGTTTGAACCCAAGGTAGTCTACCCACTGTGTTACTTCTCTACTACTATGTAATATAGAAGAACCTTGAACCATGCTTTTAGGGCCTGTTTGGTTACTTGAGTCGGTAGATTTCAAAAATTTAGAGATTTCAAATCTACAGACTTCAAATCTCTAGAGTCATGGTTCTTAAAATTACTGTTGGTTAGTTTTAATTTTGGAAGAAATTTCTAGATTTATCCTAAAAATATTTATTGAATTATGGTTCAAATCTTTCGCTTTGATAGTGGGTGAATCTTTGGTTCCCTCATCTCATAAATCTCGTTCCGTTTTAGTGAAATGTGATCTCTAGTTTCATGAATCTAGATTCACACAACCAAACGTAATCTCCCTTTGGATCCGGTTTCAATCTCGGTTCGCGCCCGCCCTAAGTTTTAATAGTGATGCGTCCAAAAATTGATCAACCTTCGGATTCTTGCAAAACAACGTTAGATTTGGGCCGACTTAGCGGTCGGGAAGCCACCTCCGAAGGCTAAGTCAACAAGTGAATCACCACAAAGCTCGGCTAGTTGCCAGAGATTAATTGAAAACAATAATGGAGGGAAACAATTTGGGTAACTCTAATCTGTGTGATACTTTAGTTTATATAGGATTCACCTCTTATTCTCGATCATTAGATTCATTCATAGTTTTCCTTTGTGGCCATCCGATTGTAGGGTTTTTCCCCTACCATCTGAGTTAGTTACAGTTTCCATGTAAAGCATGATTGCCTAACCCGAATTTGACGGGATCACGTCTCTTTCTATAATTGTTGGGTTCTTCATGCTTACACTATCTCTTCACTCGGTTCTTGATCCAGTCCTGTCACACTCCACCCGCCGGTATGGTCCCTCCCGACAATCCGTGGGTGATCCACAACCACAAGATCCATGGTTTACCCATTAGTGATAATCAATGTACATAATAAATAATCAAGAGCAAGAACAGTTTAATAGTTAAATAAAAAGGGATATACATGTGTCCAAAATCAAAGGAAATAAACATTGTCCAAAAAGAGTATC
Organism: Hakea prostrata; assembly: GCF_041222555.1. Classification (NCBI taxonomy): domain Eukaryota; kingdom Viridiplantae; phylum Streptophyta; class Magnoliopsida; order Proteales; family Proteaceae; genus Hakea; species Hakea prostrata. The sequence continues at coordinate 28,503,992 of NC_142602.1, forward strand.
TCGGCAGAAGCAAAAAGGAATCAAAGTTCAATTGTTATTTTTGTTCTTTTTCAAGGATGGCGATCTTCTCTTCTAATTTCTTGATGAACGGGATCATCCAACCTTCCTTTATTGATTTATCAAAATGGTGAGCCACCTGGATTCTTTTTCCATCAATAGGAGTTTTAAGCACACTCCATGCACCCGTAGGTGGCTTCGTGTTGTACATTGCTACCTCCCACTGACACCTCTAGAGTCTCTTCATGGGGGTCCTCCCAGTCATACGGAATTTCTCTCGTTTCAGTATTGTTATATGAATAATATAACAATAATCCACAAAAAGAATGAATTCCAACGAATTCAATAAAACTACAAATCTCATATACATGTCAACATCATATCGTGGTAGATAATATAAGTGAAAGATGATATGCATAAGTATGGATGCATCTAGTAGCTAACCATTCAAGTCTTTAGTATGACAAACATGCTTTAAGATATAACACCAACCCTCCTCTAGGTAAGTCTAGTCACTCTGATCCCTCATAGATTGGTTACCTTTATTGGGATCCTAGGCAAGGGGTCTAGTTCTCGTCAAATAAGTCCACACTCTCTCACCACAACCATTAGCATGATATTGGTGCATGTTAAGGATTTTGACCCAATGCAAGATCATATAGTAACATACTACATGTGGTCTAAATACTTCTCCTATGGCACCAACCAACTCGATTCAATATCCTTATTCACCTAGGAATGAGAATCCCCACGGACTGACTAGCTCTGTTGGACTCCATTCCCTAACCCTATAGTCATCCACATATTATTGGGGCGAATACTCTCATGTCCCCTCACGACTCCCAAGCCGCTTATTTGACGCCTATGAAACCCAACCCTAACATATGCAACCCTACCAATGCATGATCAACAGCGGACCACTGAGTCTCTACAAGGACTAGATACCGTTGTAGGATGAAATAGAGTCACATCGCCATTATCACGGGTCACTCGGCTTCAATACCCCTAGAAAAAGGGTAGTAGCATGTATGAGTTTCTTACCCTACAATCTAAACCTCCTAGGTATGAAATCTGACAACCATGATAATGCTGGGGGCATCAGAGAACAATGTCCCCATACCATAGTCCCTGATATCCCAAGCTAAGGATACCCTCAATCATAGTAACAAATTACAATATCCCATCATTCAAGACCATATAGTAATTCAAGTACATTTAATTACCATACACAACATATTATTATCAATGAATCATTCAAACTACTTTAACAGCAAGTTATAAAATCACTTATGCATTCAAAGTTATACACAGTCCATCATATTACATGTCATATCATATATACAGAATGTAACCTTACTTGTTGAAGTGGAACAACTACTGAAAGTGCAATCAGAGTTCAAAAATAATAAGTCCAATAAACCTCAATGATCACATAGATTAGGGTTACAAAGATTCATTTAAGTCAGAGGTCAAAATAGAGCAAAACTCAGACAGACCAAGCTATTGTGACCCAACCAGTCGCTTATGGCGGTTGGTTGGGTCAATCAACTGCCTTGACCGACCCCCCCCCCCCCTTTCAAGCAGACTCTCAAGTCTAAAATTCCAACTTTTGATCATCCATACTCAATCTGATTTTGGGATAATCCAAATCCAAATTTCATCCTTAACATACTAGAGAGTCCATCTCAATCTTTAAACTACAAAGGAGGAAGATTTACAATCCACTTCATCTCCTTCAACTAAATCAACCCTTGATTCAAATGTGAGAATCCATCTTCTGGTGTAATCTAGTCGTGCTCATCGATGGAAAGATTCTAACCATCAAACTCAATATCTATAGAATCATGGAGAGAAGAAAAGCACATTACTACTAAAGAGAGATAAGTAGGGAGAGCATGTGATTAACTTACCTCCAATTGATTCGCAAGACAGATCAAGAATCAAAGCTTCACTATGATTTGAGCATTCTTCACCACCAAACACGTGTACTCTACCTCCTAACCGTCCACAGTAGCCTCCATGAATAAAATAATACAAAAATTAGGTCATGGATGACTATTTATAGAGGGACGTGGGCAAATTAGGGTTAAATCCCACAATTAGACCTGGCCGGTTGTTTGGGGCGGTTGGTTGGGTCAATCAACCGCCTTAAGCAACTGCACTCTAATATTTTTTAATACTTAGGTGCTTTGCTCAACCGGTTGACCCCCAACACTAACTTAACTTAAACCAACACATGGGCATTCTTACCTTGATCTCGAACATCTTCAAACTCAATTTGTTCTCATATAATTCACATAGCTCTGTCGACTAGATTTTTGGTCATGCTACATTCCCCAATTCCATTATTGGTCAAGAATTTCATCTTCATGTGTAGTGATGACACTACTACTTCTACAGCACAGAGGGTTGGTCGACCTAAAATTACATTATAAAGTAACAAATCTCGAACAACCATGAAGTTCGATTGACTACCCTGTCTCTTGGGTGTTCATCGATCGGTAGATCTATCTTGATGGTTGCCTTTGCTCGGGTTGAAGATCCTGAGAACCCATAAAGTTGAGCTCCACATGGAATGATCATATCTTCATCTAATTTTAGCTTTATGAAAGCTTCCAGTGACAATATATTTGCCAAAGAACCAATATCTACCAAGACTCTGTGGACTTCTGTTCTAGCTAAGATGACATGTATTACAAGATCATCATCATGAGAAGTCCTCACCCTTTGCATATCTTTTGAAGAAAATGTGATCGGTTCTCCAGTTGGATTCCCTCCTAGTTTATCAAGTTCAACATTCCCTATGTATTGAGCCTTCCTTTTAGCTTACCGATTTGATTTTTCTATTGAGCCACCAAATACTGTATAAATTGGGGAGCACTTTCTATCATCATCCCCATTCTTTGGTTGGCTTCTGCTAGAGTTTTGAGGCCTTTCTTTGCTGGTCAACCTCGTCCTTTGATTTGCTCGGACATATTTCTTCACTTGTTCCTGAGAGATTAAATTTCTCAATCTCTATTTTCAATTTCCTGCAGTCGTCGGTCTAACGTCCGTGATCTTTATGGAACTCACAATATTTGCTTCTATCACGATCTTCTGATAGGGAGTGAAGTTTGTTTGGCCATTTGAGTATCACTTGGTTTTTAACTTGCATCAGGATTTTTGAACTCCTAGTATTTAAGGGAGTATATGCCTCTTCTGACTGCTTTATTGGATCATGCTAACCACTATTGCTTAGATTTGTGGTTGGATTTCTACTTTGTTGGGGCTTTTCTTTGTTTGCCTTTGCTTCTATGGTCGGCTCCTTCTATCGAGACTCTACCGTTTTTTATATCTCTGCCTGCTTATGGCATTGTTAGAGAAATTTGACATATGTCTCCAACATATCCAATAAAAGGTGTTCAAGCAATCCTTCATGAGTAAGCCTCTAGTTTAGTGCATGGAAAGCTATCTTCTCATATAAATTCTCAATATTTGGATGGTTAGGTTATTGAATCTCCGAAGATAGCTCCTTACATATTATGTCCGATCTTATTTAATAGAAAACAAGGTGTCTTCTCTCTTCTTTGTGCTTACCCCGCTTTGGAAGCGTGATAGGAATACTCAACCAAGATGGTCAAAATTCCTTATTGATCTGTTCTGAAGTCCAAGGAACCACTTAGATGCAACTCCAATCAATGAAGCAAGAAATATCCTACACATGGCAACTTCACTATGTCTGTATGATATGATAGATTTATAGTGCATGATTTGATGCCTTGGACATCTCGTTCCATCGAACATTGTGAAGGTTGGACATTTGAAATTCTTTGGCATCTCTGCTTTAGAAATTGTTCTAACGAAGGGATCTTCTTTTAGAACAAAGTATAGAGCATCTTTGTCCGAATCCTTCAATTTCTTCAACTTTTCATCAAGTTCTTCGAATTGCTTGTTGACATAGTCAGCTTGCTCAGTAGGAACTCCTTTATTATTTTCTCCTTGATGGTCGTCGGAATAATGAGTACTACTTTCTCTATCCTCATGGTCATCACTTGGAGGAGGGTCCTTAGATGCTGCCTCTCTTGGTGGTCCAGATTTCTCTCCGACCTTCTCTTTTCCTTTCTCCTGATTCTTTTGGGATGGTCATGTTGAGTGGTCGGGTATTGATGTTTGAACCTCCTTTTGTTTTTGTGTTCGACCTTCCTTGGTTTTGTTAGGGTTAATTGTATTAACCTACTAACCTATTCCAGGGACGGCCACTTGCTGGCAAATGCTTGCTCTAATAAGTTTGTAAGGTCTAAGATATGCTTCTAGAGTTCATTGAATTGAACCATAGTAACGAATTGATCCGATTGTTCTAGTGGGATGTCACGACGAGGAATTCTTGCGATTCCTGGGGGCACATCTTCCATGTTGATTTATGGTTCGCCTTTGTTGGAATTATCTCCAACCACTCTTCCTGATTTGGTTTATATGATGACTTTTTTATTAGTTTCCCACAGACGGCGCCAATTATTGCTTTAGAATCCTTCTTGTCCTCTTGATCAAATGTACCTGCAAGAATGTGCTCAACCGGGTTGGTCGAGTAATACCTTCGAAGATCAAGTTAGACTAAATCTCCTTAATAGGAACTGAAATAGTAGGTTGCAACAAATAGTTAATCAGCTAGAGTGATTACTTTTTTGAGCGTACCTTCTTCTCCCTTGGGTATGTCCTTTTATAATGAAACTTACCCGATCCATGTAGTTTATGAGTTCATCTAGGACTCTTTCGTGTATATAGTTGTTTACTTGGACTCCCACTGTTGAGTACATTTCAGACTCTATGAGACAAATCTGAGCTTCCCTTCTTGACTAGGACTCTAGTTCCTAACTTAAATATAATCATTATTCCGAAGATTACTTTGTAGATCATTCGTGACTCCATTCTTGGTCGACCAAGGGTTTGGTCGGTTCATGCCATACATGGTCGGACCAAACCGGTTTGGTTCATTCTATAATGCCCTTATCATCTACTATTATCAATTTTTTTCCAAGTGACACTTGCATTCTATTTGTTACTAGCAAAATCCTATGCTAAAGTCTTTGCCGATTAGTACAGGTTTCTTGGTTCTCGTGATATGAGCAAGACAACGCTGTTAATTCTTCATCTCCAATAATTACATAACTAAAAGCTATAGCTGTCATAAACTTTGTGCTTCTTCTTCTTGATCTAGTTCCCAAAAGTCAAGAGCTTGGAGGGGACTTGAGAAATTGAGTTTAGCTTAAGTTCCATGGTGTGTGGTCTACTTATTACTTATTAGGAACACTATTGATTAACTGGAAAGATATTTCAAAGCTCTGAGTTACTTAGGATAAGCACTATAAAATCAAATCTTTCATCTTCCTTTAAATGCTCAAGTCAAAGCCAGTGCAGTAGTATCCAACACCCCCAACTCTTTGTATTTTGATCTAATTCTTCTTATATATAGGAATTCACAATTTATTTATATATTGGAAATATGAGTATTACATAATCTACCATTGAGTATAATTGAGCAAAGAGCTTTAGTGCTACGCAATTAATGCACATCACTGAGCTGCATACAATGAGGATGGAATTAGTGGTCAAGGTCGAAATCTAGACCACCCGTTTGGGTTTTATTTTTTATTTTTTAATTTTTCAATCATACCTGCCTATATATATGCGGAATGAGTGGTCGAAATTTCGACCTGCACCACTCCGTGTACGCATCACTGAAGTTGAGCCATGTAATCGAACTCACGACCCCTTCACTAAGAGGTGTTGGTCTTACCAACCGAGCAACCTTGTGATGGTTTTAATACACGATATCGAAATGATTATATAACCCTTATAGTAACTAATATGGTATCACATTTTCAAGATTCAACAGCTGTGATTGTGTGAATGAAGAGATCATGTATTGATCAAGTCTGGCTATGATTATGAGAATGAAGGAATCATTTATTGATCAAATCTGGATCTTCTATCAGTCAAAATAGAGGTCTTGCTCATCTCACAGTTCTTCATCACACAATAGGAGTAAAATCTATCTTTTTTTTTTTGGTAATTAGTTCTTTATTCAAAAACCTGAAGAATGGCCGAGCAAAGCTCTAATAACCACTGGCTGGAAATAGGCCATTCTACCCGGTTTGAGAGGTTGGATGCCTTCTTGGAAAGGATATCCGCTATTACATTGGATTTCCTAGACATGTGCCTAGCACTAAAATGCTAAAATTTTGAAGCAATGTACTGTATGTCTTGGAGAATCGGAAGAATATATGGGGGAGCGGTGGACCCATTCACCACAAACATAATTAGATCCTTGCAATTTGAGTGAACCTCCACATATTCATAACCATCTCCCAATGCTTCCAAAAGTCCAGCTCGCATAGCTAATGCTTCACGTTCTATTGGTGATGAGAAACATTGAGGTGAAGAGACAGCTAGACACGGCTTCCCATCTCTTCCTTTGAGTAGAATTCCCAAACCACTTTCTCTTGCTTTTGGTCTCCAAGAGGCATCTATATTGAGCACAATAGAGTTGGGATTCATGGTTAACCTCTGAAGATGGCCCTCCGCTGTAACAATAATTACAGCACTATTGAAGTTGGGTTTGGCAACCGGTGGTTGTTTCTTATGAGTCCAATATTCCCCATGGGCTTTTAATGCCTGTTGAATGACTTGCTTTGTTGTCCATGGTTGATTACCAGCCACCCTATCATTTCTCGCCCTCCATAGCTGCCATAGAATGAAAGCACTAAGGCATTTCAATTTCACTGCTGCATGTGCTCCCATTGCCTCAAATTTACCCCATGCTTTGATCCATTGTTCCATCGAGTATCCTCCTTCCTCATGAATACGCCATGTTAAAGGACATCCATACCACACTTGCCGAGCTAATTGACAATGAAATAAGACATGTTCTATAGATTCCTGCCCCTCTCCACATAAACCACATAAAGTATCTAGATGCATACCTCTTTGTGTGAGACCTTGGGTTGTCGCTAGTCCTTCATTTGCTGCTCTCCACATGAAGTTTTTCACCTTTGGCAGCGTGTCACACTTCCAAATTTCCTTCCAAATAGATGCATCAATGGTCTCCCACTTTTTGAGTCAGGATGAGGAGGGAGCTGCTGCACTTTCTAACTCTTTTTCTTGTTCTTGTAGTATATAAGCAGTTTTAACAGAAAATTTCCCATTTTTGCTGCTGTTGCTTGTATCTCAAGATATTACGCAAGTATACGTATCGCAATCAAGTAATAAATGATAAGTACAAAATCGATCCCACGGAGAATTATATCCTTAACTTTCAATGTAAAAGTAAAATTGATTTAAATGAAATTAACAAGGTTGATTGGTATTTGTCTAACTAATTAACCAATTGCGGGAAGAAAACTAAGGACTAAAATGTAGATTTGAGCAATGGAGAAACTTATGGTGCAAGTGTGTTGGATCGTTTCCCTTCCCCAATTTTAAAACAAAAATACGAAAGCAATACTACAACCCCAAGATAAATCAAGAACTTGGAATGTGGCAATATGGTATTTTCCAATACACTAAGCTAGCATCCTAAATCAACATCGCATATTCCTATGAAGAATTGAATTAAGAATGCAATTTAAACCCAATCCAATCAATGGTAATGTGGGTAATTGGGTATTCCTACCCAACCTACTAATTAACACAACCTAATTAAAGATGATGCTAACTCACACAATTCAACAAACACCTAGACTTCATTAATTTTCCAATTAATGAAATCATAACATTCATTCAAGAAAGATCATTCAAGAACTGAAATTAGTCAATATAACATGCTGAATTCATTAACAATAAAGTGGATTGCAATAAAACTAAAGAACACATGATTAATTACATATCAAAATTCAGGTTTAGGTACTACTATCATCCCAACACCTAAGATTTAGCCCATACGAATTCAAATGCATAAAACCAAGTATAGTTGACATGAGACTAGAATATAAGAAGATAGAGTTATAAAAACAAGAATAAACTAAGGCTTCAATGCTTCCACATGAGCTCCACTTTCTTCTTCAGCAATTCAACAATTCCAGCTCCTTGCTTCCACAAGAGCTCCGGGATTCGTTCTCTACCTCCCTCCTCTCAGCCAAGTCTTCTCTTCCACCCTTGGTCGATGTCTCCTTCTCTCCTCCTTGCCTCTCTTCTCTTTCTTTCATAAATGTCTTCAATCATTAGGTTAGATTCTGGCCATAGGATTAGAACCTTCCTCCTGAGATCAAGGGCTGAAAACCATCATGTATTTACAAGAATTTAGTCCACTTAGTTAGCCCTTTTTGGTCAATTCCATTTGAATGGATCGAGAATATTCGCTCCGTTGTTGTGCATGCGCACAACTCTCAACAAGTTAGGGACATGTTCTTTATGATCTTCACCTACATGTTCAAGAGAAAGAGAAACAGTCAAATTCATCCATAAAAAGAAGGGAAATTCATGCAATGTGACAAAAATGAACTAAACAAAATGCAACATGTTGAGACTAAATAAAACAACACCTAATGAATACTATCACTAAAACAAAGACAAAATACTCCTAAATCAAGCCATCTCAAGTATAAAAGTTATAAATCTTAACTCTATTTCATAGAGTTATCAGCTGCCTCCCCAAATTAATGAATCTGTTGTTGGAAAGAGAGAGAGCTTCATACTTAAGATTGCAGCTACTTCTATAGGGGAAAACCAATGTCGAATGATGTCCTCTTTCCATTCTCGCGTGTCTTCATCAAGGATATCAGCCACCCACTGTAGACTGCACTGCTGTTCTTTTTTGGTTGAGATCTTGGAGTGAGGAAGCCCGAAAATCCATGGATCATCCCATAACTTGATGGTTCGGCCATCACCTATCTTCCATATCAACCCTTTTTTCAACACCTCTCGGCCTTCCAATATACTTCTCCAAGCCCAAGATGGACTAGCCTCCTTCTTTGCTTCAAGGAAATTACCTTTGGGATAGTAGATTTGCTTTAAGAATCTTGCCCAATCAACCTCAAGATTTGAGAATAATTTCCAAGCCACTTTTCATAACATTGCTTTATTATATAGAAGTGGTTCCTTTAGTCCTAGTCCCCCTTTACTTTTATGCTTTACCAGCCTCTTCCAGGATAGCCAATGAATAGTTGCCTTCCCATCCTTTCCTCCCCAAAAAAATCTCGCAGCCTTTGATCTTACTTGTTTGTGGATCGTAGTTGGGATCTTGAAATGAGTTGCAATGTAATTTGAGGTTTGTAGAGCAACAGATTTCAGCATCACCTCTCTTCCGGTATGATTCAGCAACTTGCTTGTCCATCCCTCACATTTGTGTGCGATTTTATCATTGATAGAATGGAAGATGTCTACCTTGGAAACCCCAAAGTCAGTTGGTAAACCTAGATATTGAACTAGACCTTCACTACACTTGACTTTCATGATCTTTGAAAACCACCACCGGATCCTGGGGAGTGTGTTAGGACTCAAGCTAATGGAGGATTTCTTTTCATTTATGGCTTGTCCTGACACTTTGAAATAGTCCTCAATACAGTCTCTAAACCCATATACACTCTGAAGCCATACTTTTGAGAATAAGAGAACATCATCTGCAAACATGAGGCTAGTGAGAGGTTGGGTTCTGCCCTTGATACTTATCCCTCGAATTATCCCTTCCTTTTCCTTTTGAGCAATTAAATGTGATAGACCTTGTGCACAAATTACAAATAAAGTAGGACATAGAGGATCACTTGCCTTATACCTCTTTCTGGCACTATGGAAAATCTCTCTGCTCCATTGATGATAAAAGAATGTTGAACTGAGCATAGAACATTCAAAATAAGATCCTCCAATTTCATATTGAAACCCAATTTTGACATTATAGCAGCAATATACTTCCACTCTCCCCGGTCATAAGCACGTTTCATGTCCACCTTCATAGCAAGGATGGCTTTCTTACCTTTCTTCTTTTTCTTCAGGTAATGGAAAGCCTCATGTGCCTTAAAGATGTTATTTGAAATTTCCCTGCCCTTAACGAAGGCCGATTGCTCCACTGGTACTAATGATGGGAGGAGCTGATGTAGTCTTGTTGCCATCACTTTGGTAGCTACCTTGATTGCAACAAGGCATACACTTATCAGTCTGAAGTCCTCAACTTGCTCCGGACGCTCCTTCTTTGGTATTAAACATACCAACGTATCATTTGACCCTTTTGGGAAGAAGCCTGTATCAAAGAAGTTTACAACAAATCTATGCAAATCCTCATGAGTTAAATCCCAGAAATGTTGAAAAAAGAGGGGTGGAAAACCATCAATACTAGGGCTTTTTAAAGGCCTCATATCAAAGAGGGCAGCCTTAACTTCCTCCTTAGTGGGTGTTGCAAGCAGTGCTTCATTTTCAGAGGTGGTTACTTTCTTGGGTAGATCGTGTAAAGCCTTCTCCAGTTCTAAATCATCTATCTCCACAGATTAAAACAAGTCTTCATAGCATTTAGAAAATAATTTGTAAATGGCAACTTCCTGTGAACACCACTCACCATTTGAACTTTTCATTTTCAAAATACGGCTTCTTCTTCTGCGTGGACTAATGTTGAAGCGTGGAGGAAAGCAGTGTTTTGATCCCCCTCATTTAGCCACTACACTCGGGATTTCTGTTTCCAAAAGATTTCTTGATTCTAGCAAAAGACCAAGCTCAGTTGCAAGTTCATTTTCTCTCTGTTGAGTTCTTTCTTGAACTAGAAGTCCTTGTAAGTATGTTAATTCCTTCTGAAGTACAAAAATTTTATGATGCAGATTTTCAAAACACTCTTTATTCCAAGTAATTAATTCTGTCTAAACAATATTTAATTTTTTTATAGAGAATTGATGGAGCATGAGGATCTGTTACCTTCTTCCATGAAGCTGAAATCATTTATGTACACCCTGTATTTGTCAACCACATTGCTTCGAAGCGAAATGGCCTTGGTCCAGATGATGGTAATCCTTCAGTATCCAGTGTGATTGATGCATGATCTGACATCAGGGTTGTTTCTGTCACACCCCACCCGTTGGTCTCGATTACCCGCTCGACAACCCGTGGGAGTGATCCGTCATAGGATCCACGGTTTTAGTCTATCAACAATAATAAATACAAATATAGACAATCAAGAGCAATAAATGTTCAATAAATGAATTAAAGAATTACAGGAGCCCAAATACTCCAATAAAAATGATAAAAGAAAGAATAATGAATTAAAATGAATACAAGTTCAGTGAAAGCAATCAAAAGAGTTATATCAGTTTCTTTCCCGTTTCTTTTCTAAGGTTAAATAGTGTTTTTCATGAAGTTCAAGATAGGGTGTCCTCCAGTTCTTCTCCATTCGCTAGCGAACTGTCTAACCACTTTTCGTCTCTGACCATCAATAGGTACGATAAGCGCACTCCATGCACCCGCAGAGCTCCCGCACAAGATATCTCCATTTCCCATCGTCGCTGCCACATCCTCTTCATCGGGATGGTTCCTTCATAGGAAACCAGTCCATCTTCCGGTACAATTCCTTCATCTGTGCAGGCTAATAAACATATACAAAATAAAGGAGTGAGTTCTAGAGAACTCAGTAAGAACAATTACAATTCCCATCAATTATCCAACAAAGCATAAATGCATAAATGATATGAATGAGTGCAAGGTATGAATGATACTATGATTTCTAACTATGCAAGTCTCTAACAGTTGACATGCTTTAAGATATACACCAGCTCTCCTCTGGGTAAGTCTAGTCACTCTGATCCTGGAAGGACTAGTTACCTCTGTAGGGATCCTGGGCAAAAAGGGAAAGTCCACACCTGGCTCTCAAACCATGGCTGGGGTTAAGTCAACACTCTCTCACCACGACCATTGGTAATGATTACTGGCGCATGTCGAGGTTTCTAATCCAATGCAAGGTCATACATGTAACATGTCTACATGAAGTCCAGATACATCCCCTATGGCACCAACCAACTTGGTTCAGTATCCTTCTCAACTTAGGAATGAGAATCCTCACGGATCCGACCTGTTGGACTCCACTCCTTAACCCTATGGTCATCCATATATTATTGGGGCGGAAGCTCTCATGACTCCTCACGACTCCTGGTCCGTTCCTTGGACGTCCATGAGCCCAACCCTAACATATGCAACCCTACCATTTATATGACTAACAGTAGACCAATGTCACATCACTGTCATCACGGGTCATCCAGTTTCAATCCCCCTACCGAAAGGGTAGTAGCATATGGGGTACCTAGCCATGCAATTCTAGACTCTACCTAAGAATGTCATCAAACAGTTATGACAGTGCTGGAGACATCAGCAGGCATGTGTCCCATTCCACAACCTTCTGATATCCCAAGCTAAGATACCTCATCCATCAAAACCTCACACTATGTATCATCAGTATATTACAATCATAACCAACAAAGTATATATGTAAACAAGAAAAAAAGCAGTAATATAACAAGATTAATATATAAGACATGACTACAGCAGCATATATAAAGAAAGGCTAATGCTAACAGACATTAGACTAGCATGTTCAAGTCTATTCATAAGATAGGATTGAATGTCCTTACCTGCATATAAGTAAACTGTCCGTAAAATGAGACCCGTAAACTATTACAAGACTTTCCTTTCAAACGGTATACCTAAACACGGGGTTACAATAATATATAAGTTAATTGAATCAAGGTGGATCAAAACCAAAAGTCATTTGGTCATTGTTCCGGTCGCTTGGGCTGGTCGCTTAGGTTGAGCGACCGCCACTAGTGATCGCCCCAAAAACAAAGAGTTTCAATCCGAAACTCAGGCTTCTGATCACCTATTTTCAATCTGGATTTCGAGTGATCATAACCTAAATCTCGAATCTAACACTCCTAAAGCCAAAGGGTGAAGGAATGCTAACAATTACCATCATTGTTACCGCTCTCCCCTTGTCTGGATTATCCTTTTCACAAAAGCAGGGTTTCGTTTTAGGATGAATCACCTCAAGAAGATTGGAAAGAGAGTCACAAATGAATCAAAAGGGTAACCACAATGATGAGGGAATGGGTTAACACGAAATTAAACACAATGGAGATAAAGGATGAAGGGTGAATCCATTACCCCACCGCAGTTGAGGGAAGGACCGATCTCCAAATCACCGCGCAGCTTGGATCCACTTTCGGCACTTCTCCGGAGCCTTCTAACCTCCAAAACGGTAACCATGAATAAAATATTCGTAAGTTGGACGAGGGTTACCTTTTATAGAAGTCAGGGGGCAAAATAGGGCAAAACCCCGAAAAAAGACTGGGCGGTCGCTCCAAGCGGTCGCTTGGTTTAATCGACCGCCACTAGCAACCGCCCCCATGTAATTTGCCATACAAGGGTGCTTTTGCTAGGGGGTTGATATCCAAGTACAACCTAGCCCTAAAGAAGAGATGGGGGAGATCTTGCCTTCATTCCGAACATCTCCGAACAACACTTGTCTTCCAGAAGACCAACTACCAAGCAAGGCAGGCTCTTCAGACAGAGGATCCAGATCCATGGGTTCAGGGTATGGATCATGGATATCCGAACACTCCACAAACTTACCCGACTAGACCTTCGGGTTCTCGGACCTCCAATACGGATCTCGGGTTAGAATTACGGGGGTTGTTACGGTTTCTACATATACTACCGATTCTGGAAAGGAGTTGATCCATCCGACTGTAGCTAAAGCACGGTCTAAACGTTCTCGCACATTTCCTCTACCCAATTGTTTGTTGCTCCATGTAAATGCTGCACCCTGAGCTCCCAAATCAGTATAGCCACAAGCCTCCACCATGCTTTGAAAATTTCGGACCTACTTCCCTCCTTTACGATTCCCTCCACTTTTTTCTTGCCATGATAAGATGCAGTTGAAGTCCCCTATTGCTAGCCAATCCCCTATTCTCCGCTGCTCCCAAAAGTTCCAATTCATCCCAAACTGCTTGTCTTTTCTCCTTAATTGGGTCACCATAAACCAATGTCACAAAAGCATGATGAGTTTTATCAAAATAGATTTCAACATCAATATACCTGGGACAAGAGAATAGTATTTGAATTTGTAAATTTTCCTTCCACATCAGAGCTAGTCCCCCTGCTAAACCATCTGGATTTACTACAAAACAGCTGATCCATTTTAAGTCTTCTCTGAATTTGCTCCACCTTCTTTTGGGTAATTTTCATTTCCATTAAGAAAACCACATCCGAGTGCCTCTGTTTTACGAGATTTTTCAGAGTGTGGATTGTAGAGGGGCTCGCAAGACCTTTACAATTCCAACTTGTGATGATCATGACTGCCCGTGGGGCCGTGCTTCCCCAGCCTCCACAGGGTTCTGCATTAAAAAATGCAAATGAGATTCAGCCTCCATACTCGTATCATCAGTTTCAAGGGTAGCTTCAAAGCTTCTGCGTTTTTTTGAACTTTTTCCCCCTCCCTGCTCAACCTGTCTCATGTGGGTCCTGATTTTTGGTGTGGGAGTTGCGGTGTATGGTGAGTTGGGAAGATGGGTTTAATGGTTTTGGGCTTTGGGACGTGGATTGTGAGGGTTGCATATTTAGATTACTATAATCTAAATAGGTTTGGGTTTGTGAGCCATTTTGAATGTGGGTTGGGCTATTGGGATAAAACGGTGATGTTGGTAGTGGGCTTGGGCTTGGGGTGATCAAAGAGTTGACCAAAGATGAGGTATCGTGTAGGTTAAAGGAACTTGGGTTAGGGGGATGGGTTAAGGTGTTAGGGTTTAATAGAGATATTGTTGCAAGGTTTGGGAGGAGAGAGAGTAGAAGGCGGTGGATGTCTGAGGTTGAAGGAGGCGATGGAGAGGTGGGGATCGGAAGATGAGGGCTTTGTTGCAAAAGGTATGTCAGAGACGAAGGGTTGTGGAGCTGTGTTGGATGGAGGTTGTTAGGGAGCATATCTTCCTGTACATTCTGACCTGGCAGAGTGGTCGCCTGACACTGTAGGTTTTCTGACAGAGGAAACCCAGGTGGGTTGTTGGCGATTCCGTTTGAGGCGGTATGGAAGTTCTGGTTCACCTGCTGAAAAATTTGAGCTACCGGAATCATGGAAGTTGCCGGATTTTGTTCCATAGCAGGGCCTTCTTCGCTAGGTGTGCCGGTGTTAGCAGGTGTTTTTCTGTCATATTGCAATGTGTTTTGAAGTGGTCAGACTCACTATAGTGCATCGTTGGAGCGTTGTACACTAGTCGAGCATCTGGTATGCTTCCTCTTACTTGGGGCCCCAAACGGTATCTCCTTCCCTGCCGAACTGCTTCTTCAAACAGATTGGGACATCTCTGTTCTTCATGGCCTATAATCCCACAGGTGTAGCCAGAATAATGGTAATTTCTCTATTTTAACTAGGGCTTCAGATTGTGAACTTGAGCGAGGGCACAAATTGATTCTATGGTGAAGTGGCTTTCGGCAATCCATTGTAATCCGGCGACGAAAATAATTTACACGCTCACCCATTTGCATTCCTCGCACAATCATACCACTTCCGGGTTCGCCCAACAATGTTGCAAGATGAAATCCAAACTCTAGGGTTATGAGCTCCATCAGGATACCATGAAATTGGCACAACAAATCAGCATGTGTAAACGCCCAGTTTCCTTCACCTTCCCGGGTTCTAACATCAACATATTCTCGGCCAACGACCAAGGTGATTCTTCTATAGCATTAAACATGTCTTGATGATGATTGAACTGAAACATGTATTGATCCGTTTCCATTTCGGTGATTTCTACCTGTAGCACTAGATTCCAGACTCTTAGAAGGGCCTCATACAATGCCTGTTTTCGGTATGGTTTTCCGGTTGACACTTTTCCGACCAGCGTGTTGAGTTTAGTAATAGCTGCCCTTTCTTCAATAGTATCATCAACGTTGATACTTTCATCGTCAGAGAAAACCACGCTAGAACTTTCTGCAGTGTAGTCTTCTCACCATGTTTCTCGGCGTGGAATAGTCCTTCCTCTTCCTCTACCCCTCATCGGAGGTCGAAGGTGAGCCATGAGAAACCAGGGAAATATCGGATTCTGGCAAACTTGAAATAAGACACTCACTCTGGAGGAAAAAAAGAGCACTCACTCTGAAGGAAGAAAAAAATATTTGAATTGAACATCAAACTTGAGTAAAATCTATTTTTGAATGCTAATAAAATGAATTAGTGGTGACACCATTGACCCCATTGACCCCATCCTTTGATTGTATGATAAAAATGTTTAAGGGCCTGTTTGGTTACTTGAGTCTATAGATTTCAAAAATTTAGAGATTTCAAATCTACGCTCAAATCTCTGGTCTGGTTCGTTCTGGTTTGAATTTTGGATGAATCTCTAGATTTATCTTAAAAATATTTATTGATTTGGTTCAATCTTTCGCTTTGATAGGTGAAATCTCGGTTTCCCCCATATCTCGATTTATATTTGTGAATCTCGTTTCTGAATCTGGTTCCGCCAGTAAAATCTCCCATTTGTGTCCGGTTTGTCTCTGGTTCGCATCCTGGCCTTAACAAAGCACAAACCTCTACCCATCCTATCTAAACTTTAATAGAGCATGGTCCATCAATCTTCAGCTAGGATCGACTACTACTCCACGTGCAACACCCCCAAAGGCCAAAGCTTCCAGTCTACGGCCCATGCGTGACAAGCCATTCTAACCTTCCAATCTGTGGTCTCCCCTTCCGACCCTCTTCTGTCTCTCTCTTCTTGCGCTCTATGCGAAGTCGCTGTCACTTTTCCCACAAAATATGCGAGAATCGAGTATTATATTGTCAGCATTCCTTTCAATGTAGCATGATTTCGCTTTTATTGAGGTTCAGTTTAAGAATTATTCGTTGTCTTCATGATTGCTGCACTACTCATTTGCTGGTTTGATTGACAGGTAGGTTCGCGCACTCTTCTCTCTCTCCGAGTAATGCCTTCAGAAAACCTTTTCTATTAAATGGTACATCACAGGTAGGTTTCTAAAAAAGTTTAGGCTTTTTCTGTAGTACATCTAGGCCAAATTTATCTATTTTTGATGATTGAATTTCGTGATTTCTCGTATGATGGGGGAGGAAGGTCAAGGTACTGTTAACAGTTGATGGGATTACCTGGGAGACGACGATTGGCCTTACGTCAATTTCTATAAGCTGGAGCTTACGAGATGTTAGCGTTGAATCGCACCGGCATCAATTTTCTCAGCTGCTCTTTTCCGTTGTGTGAATGGCATCCTTTAGAATAACCAAGGTGTTTAGGGCTTGATGCCCCTACCTTCTTCCAAAGCAGGTAATTTTTCTCTTCTGATTGTTAGAGGCTCTATCATTAACTGTGACACCACATCTTCGCGCTTAAGAAGGCACCATTGCCCCAATTCTCATTACTGTTTTAGTTCACCATGGTTTCTGGCTTCAAAACGGGCTTCATTTAGTTCAATTTGGGTATCGTAGGTTTCAGGGGTGCGTATGGAATTCCGAATTTTAACAATCAGCCCTCTATTTTATTTCTCAGACAAAATAATTGAACTTTAAGTCGTACTTGGAATTCGTTAGCATTTAGGCATTGATTGAGTTTTTAGTTTTGATTTTCATGGTTCAGGGGTTCCTTTTTCTTCTTTGTGTTCCTATTTTCTTGGAAGCTGTTGAAGATCTTAATACTTTGGAAGAGCTGTTATATTGTCAAGGCCTCAGAAATGGGATGTTGTAGTTGTTTTGGATTCACCAGGAAGCCTAAAAGATCACTACTGACACTTCCGGCTCGCTCAGGAATTCATTTATCTCAACAGTTTTTACTGGAAGAAAACCATGAAGATGGCTATGCAGGGACTGGAAAGATATGCAGGGAGTTCCCTGTAAAGGAAACTCATCATCTTGTACGCACAGAGGTAAAAGAAAAGGGCAAAAAGAGAGATTTGCTGTTGAACTTCTAGATTTTTGCGAACTTGAACTATTTCATTTGCTTTCATATAAAAGTGCCACTGAAAGTTGCATTACTTTAATGTTTTTTCTGAGGTAACAAGTAACCCATCATGTTCTATTTTTCTGGTGAGAAATAACCCATCATGTAACACAGTCGAGTGGCTTAGATGGAAGCAATTAGTAACCAGATGGAGATTTTTTTGGTTATTTTGTTATGCATATTATCTAATCTCGAAATGGTCAAACCTCAAATTTGTTTTTCCGCACAAAATAAATTTGGCAACCTGTTGTACTGTGTGATGTGAACTAAAGTTTTTTACTTGCATACAGTGAAGAATTATAATGTATACAAGTTTGGATACCTTTCAGTAGATAATATAACCTTCAGAGAGGTTGGTGAACTTCGTAAAATTCACTAGTTTCCAGCTAGTAGGTAATGGTAAACGTAAGGGGTCCATGGTATAGAGTTTGTACTGATTCATGATTCAAGTCTCTGGTGTAAGTGCAGCACAGAAGATAGTTATTTTAGTAAAAATATGTGTTGGGGTGAACTGTACTTTCATTGGTCTTACGTGTTAATGTGTTTTCAGTGCAATGGGCTTCTTCATTTGTCCTATATTATGGGTGGAAAATGGTTGGAATTGTATTACTTTCTTAGTTTCTATGATTAATGTGGATGCCAAGCTGTTTGGCAAGAAGTATCAAGAGAAGAGTTCACAAATTGTGAAGTAAAAGAGGCTGAAACACTGCTCACGTGAACAGTGTCACTACCCATATTTTGATTTGGTGAGAATATTCCTACAAGATCTCAGTTGGCCCTACATGGATTTAACTGCATCTTTGGAGAGTAAAATTTTTTTATTTAATTTCCATATTTGGTTGTTTCTATCTTATGCTGAGAGAATCATTCATATTTCTAAGCAAAGTGTCCCTAATTTTATTTTAGTGTTCATATTTCTGTTGTTGCAGAATATCTTAGATAACTAGCTCACACAAACTCTAGTTTCTACTTTAGTAGTAGAAAGTTTCTATTTTTGTTGAGTAAACCTTTGCTTCATATAATACATATTCCAACCCCACCCCCCAAGAAAAATGAAAGAAAATATGAAATCCTTTTCTCTTTATCTATGTAAACTGCCCTCTCACAACCTTCAGTGATTTTGAATTAAATCAAGTGAAGCTTTGCTCTGAGTTCCCGTATTCTCTTGTCCATGTTTGGGTGATAAGAAGGGCCAGGGTCTCATTGAGAGGGCTAAATTCTGAAGGAAACTTGCTGTTATGGATCAAATCCTAAATCCATCTGTCCTTTCTAGTTTCAGATTTGCTTGACTTTCTATTAAATCTGCTGCGGCTACTGCTACAAAATGCCATCAAACTTCTCTAGTTAATCTCCAGACCACCAATTGATGTCCTGACATTGTTGATGATCCCCCACTCAATCAGCTGTTGTTGCTGCTCGGAATTTGGTTGTCTATTGCAACCTCTAGATCGTCGTCACCTTTCTTCCACTCATTAAACTATGTTGGGTTTTAAAACTTCGATTCAATCTCACTTCCCCTTCAATCATCTACCCGTATATTCATTCACCTATTGAAACCCCTTGAAAGGCCATAATTTCTAATGTCTTCTCTGTCATAGTTGCTTTCCTAACCATCAGAATTCAACCTAATTTGCAGCATGGTTTCCAAGTGAACAGGCTATCATTCGAGTTTAATTTGGGGTCATTCTACTGGCTACTTTGGTCTGCGGCAACTTAGTTACTATTTGGTGTGGATGGTATGTTTGCAATACAACTGGTGGAATTGAATCAAATTTTGCAGCAGTGTCTCAATTGCTTACAAGATTCTCTTGGTCCCAGCTTGATCAGGTTTTACACATCTGGGTTGGCTAGAAACCCTATGTGTCCTTACTTTCTAAGTTAGTTCTGTGGATATTTTGGGGCTAAACTTACTTCTGGTTTTAGCTGCACATTTATTCTTGTTGTTTACTGAATTAGGAAAGTTTAGGCCAATTTGAGTTTCTATTTGGTCTTAGAATTCTGCATGACTAGGAGTTGAGTTTGGTTTTGAAGTTGTTCACTTTAGTGAAATATTACAAAGAGACTTTATTCCTTGACTTTCAAGGACATGGTGGTGCTGGTACACTGCCCTGGGCCCCCAACAGGTTTCTAGGTAGAGATGAATGGGTTCAATTTAAGTCATGGGTCGTTTAGAACTTACCGGAAATATGTTATTGGGGGAGATAATTTCTTTGTTTACTTTATTCTATTTATTTTAGGAGTTAGATTATTTGAATATTTGGTTTCTAATTAAGTTTTAGTCTCCAAATTTGAATTAGTTTCTTAGAGAGTAAGGCTAATTCCCCTCCCCCCCCCCTCCCCCTTTTTTTTCTTTCTTTCTTCTCTTTTGATGAGATTTCCTCTGGGAAAGCTCATCATGGCAAACCCCTCTAAGGTTTGCATTAACTTGTATCTGTGCCAAATGATCCTCTCCTTCCACCACCTTCCCTTTTTCTCTCTCTTTGTGAAACTATAGTTGACCCCAACAGTGAAGAAGATGGATACAATTCCAAAAAACAAAGAAGAATAGAAGTAGAGAGGAGCAGCAAAGGTGTATGTACCTGATTTCAGAAGTTTGACTGATGCTGTTCCAGCCCCAACTTAGGTTCTTTTTCCTAGGAATAGGCCTAGGGTTGAGTCATATTGATATCAGGCCTTCGTTGGATTGAACTATACTACCCAAATCCAATCAGAGCTTGTTTTAAAATTCAGTTAAGTTAGGGTACAAGTAGTATTCCTATTTTATTAGGAACTACTATTTGCTAAAGCTATAAATAGCCATCCATCGCATGTATAGCCATACAGTTCAGATGATTAATAATGTAACTATTGCAACCTATGTGTTGGTTGTTCTCAGAGAATAACATGCTCCAGCAATGGTAAGATATCTCCAGGTGCTCGATTGTAAGGATCTCTACTGAAGTCAAGCTGAGATACCTATACAGCTGTGGATTCAGCCTGCATTCAGATTAGTCCACATCTCCAAGATATTGAATAAGTCTCCCACCTCCATGTAAGTGGCAGCCAACATATCCATCCCCTTTCTATCTCACCTTTTTATTTATTTTTCTTGAATTTTCGGATTCCCTTAAGCATCAAAATGTTGAAGTCAGATCTATGCCAATCTGACCGTTGGAATTGGTTCAAACTTGGAGGAACTTTTCCCCCATATTAGGTCTACATTTCCCCCAGGTTGCAGCTCCATTGATGTCCTCTAAGCCCATTAGCCATAGAAGTTCTTCTGAGATTAAAACTTCTACTTAATTTAGGGCTCTCAAACTAGCCATCAGATTTAGCCAATTTTTACACCATACCCTTTTTAGGACCTGCATACCAATCCCTTAAAGTTTTAGTTAGATCTAATCATTAGAAATACCCAAAATCCCTTTACAGCCTTGTTCGGAAGTCTGGTTTTATGCTGTTTCATTGAAGATCTTGGAAACCTGGTCATCATTCACTTGAGGCTACATCATAGACTGTCGCTGGATCTTCCCTATTTTCATAGGAGTAGCAGATGCATCTCCATAGTCGGCCATTCTCTTTTTTTCTCTGCCCCAGAGACAGTAGTATACTCCCTTCTGACACATGATTCCTATTTCTTTCTTCTCCTCTGTTTTCTTCTTTCCTGATCTCCCCTGTTTTTTATTATTTTCTAGTCCCATTTTGTATCTTGTTTCCAAGTTTACCTCCCCCTTTCATACATAAAGACCTTATCATGTTTTATTTGAAACTCAGTACAATCTGCCATTCTCTTATACACTGCTACTTATTTACAAATTCTGCCATTCACTAATAGAGTCTGATTTAATTACAAATCTGCCATTCCCTTATAGACTTCTAATTGCATTAGAAAATTCTGCATTCTGCCAATTGAGATTTAATTATTTATTATCCTATGATCCACTTACACTGTTTTACTTATTTACAATTCTGCCATTGTTATTATAAGTGTGCTACATGGAGGATTTATTAAAAGGGCAAACTCAGTGCTGAAGGCTTCTTCTGCACAAGCAGAGTCCCATGGGGCATTTTTCCTACGTGACGTTACCCCAACAATTTTTCTAATTGGCTTTCATACATGGAGATTTATTAGGACAATTTATACCTTTCGATTCATGATGGGTTCCGTAAAAAGCAAGCCAAACTTTCCAGCTTGACAGTTTTTCTTTTTAGCTTCACAATATTAATAACAATTTCTATAACATGATGTCAAGCATGTTACAATCTTTGGAAGAGGAATCAGACGTCAACAAAATTGTGACCCATGAAAGCGACGATCAAATTGATGCACACGGGCTGATCGAAGTTGAAATTGAATAATTGTTAGGTCGTCCAATTTCGGTTGTGATTCTCCATGATCATATTCCCATTGAAGGCATATTGTTTGCTGATGACCATCAACTAGTCGACCATGGGATGCATTGGATCGTCACCTCATCAGAGTTTATAGTTGTGGATGCAGATCAGATGGTGCTGATTCTCTCATTTTCACAGAATTCATGGGCAAGTATTTCTCCTGATCGAGAGAGTTGATACAGATACACTGCCTTGGCCCAAAATCCAACTGGTTTTCCAGATAGGGATGAACTGGTCTAGGCATATTGTTTGCTAATGACCATCAACTAGTCGACCATGGGATGCATTGGATTGTCACCTCATCAGAGTTTATATTTGTGGATGCAGATCAGATGGTGCTGATTCTCTCATTTTACAGGATTCATGGGCAAGTTTTTCTCCTGATTGAGAGAGTTGATGCAGATACACTGCCTTGGCCCAAAATCCAACTGGTTTTCCAGATAGGGATGAACTGGTCTAGTTTGGGTCATGGTCTGGTAGAATATTGGGAAATATTTTATTTAGGGAAATAGTTTCTCTGTTTATTTTATTTAAGTTATTTTAGAAGTTGAATTAGTAGGCTATTTTGTTTCTCTCTTTTTTTTTAGTTTCCTTATTTGAATTATTGGTTAATTTATAAGTCTTTTAATTTGCCTTATATATAATGTAATCCCCCATTATGTACGATAGATTGAGTATATGATGTAAGAGAGTCTGAGTGGCTGTGTTTGTGTGAACTCTTCTCCCTTGTCTTTTTTATGTGATTTCTTCTTACTCTTCTTTCTACTCTTTTAATTCTCCCTCTGTGAAAGTCCACCATAGAAGACTCCTCTAAGGTCTGCACTACATGGTGGGTTTTTATTTATTTATTTATTTATTTTTATCTAAATAAAATTCAGATGTTTTCTTCTTTCTTATGGCTAAATGGGTTTTGCAAGATGCGGATTAATTTCCTCAGTTAGCCAACCCATTTAGTTGGGGAAAGGCTGAGTTGGTCTTGGATTAATTTCCTCAATTGAACAGTGGATTATCTTCTATGTGTTCGATGGATTCATGTGGCCTTAAGTGGATGTTCCTACTATTATTCTTCTTCAATTTATTCCTTTCCCCCAAAAAAAAAAAAAAACCTTCTTGTCATCGTCTCTACCATCAATCACAGCAGCTGCTGGATCAACTATCTGGCTGTTTTCCATTACTGTGCTAAAATGCAACATCCAGTTTCTGTTGACACCTATCTTACAGATGTCTTCACCATTTCCATAATCCTTGTATAATCTACAAAACCCTAATTTAGGGCTGGGGTTTTTTTTTTGCATATGTCCTGTCCAATATGAGTGTGTATTGTTGGCAGAATATGAATCTTATGAAGAATTTAAACTCCATATTGACTTATAAGGTGCGGAACCCTAGACCGTATCAACACACACAAAATCCCCTTCGTAACCAATGTGGGAGAAAGCCCCCCACATGACTGTTGTGGGTTTTAACATATCGGCATGCTTTCCGATTGACATTCATGGCGGCCTCAACAGACTGAGACCCCTTCCTAGCAGCTTCTTCCACTGCACCACGTCATTCCTTTTGTGAGAGGCTTGCGGTTGAGGATCAGCTACTATGATACCACTGATACAGACCTTGGGGGAATTCAGCCCCATAATTTGTTTTATAAGGAAAGGAAACCCAATACCAATCAACCCAGACCAATCCAATTGTAACTGATGTGGGATCAGCCCCCCATAGGGCTGATATTGATCATAAAAAATAAAAAAAATATGGTTCAAAGTGTTAACAAATTATAGAAGGTTTTTTAAGATCACATTGTGCTCATTCTGGGTTGAAATTGGGCCAATAAGATGTGGAGATCTCCTTTAACATGGCCTTTAGTTGCATGTTAACCTAAGCAACAAATCTGGTGAAAGTATTTCTTCTTCAACATGGTCCCATTCAATGTTTGACTTGTGATATGGGTTAAGCATTGGCCTTTACGTGATTAGCTGATTCTTGTGAATATTACCAGTAACATTTGTAATTTCAATTACTGTTACTAAGATCCATGTCATGGTATGTTACTTGTATAAGGCCTCTAAAATAAGCATGTTGACTATCAAAATATCTAAGGTATGCCACCATTGGCACATGTTCAATGCTGTTGTTTGTCATTCTTCGATATGTCTGTGTTTACAGCATTGCTTTTTACTGAATAAGCCTGCATTCTACATTTTCCTTGTTCGTTAGTAATGCATACATGCACATTTAAAACTAAAGCCTTGTTCATAGGGAATTTTCTGTAACTTCTACTGATTGCTGGATACATTTTCAGGATGAGAATGGGAATAGAATGATTAATGAATACGTCCGGGTGCGTAGGATTGGTTCTGGAAGCTACGGAAAAGTGGTAACCATAGTTTGAATAAATTCAGACATTTCCTTTTGTAATGGAATAAATCTCACAAATACTGTCCTTGCAATTTGACAGGTTCTATATCATAGCAATGTTGATGGTAAGAGTTATGCCATTAAGGTAATTTTTCTTTTTTAAGCAAAATCATGCGCAGTATCTCATGTTTTCTGTTATATGAAAATATCATGCATGGCATGTCTCATGTTGTCTTTATCTCAGCCTGGTTGATGTTGTTTGTCATTTATACTTATTTTTCTTGATCAAAGTAATTCAGCATCTAGATGTCCTAGTTGATTTTGGATTTTATGTTCTATTTTTGGTTGATTTATAATTTATAATTTGATCCATCTGTTTGGAATGAGTAATATTAGTATTAAATATTTTGCTTTATTTGTAAGAGTTTCCCCTCATGGTTGGAGAGGGGGTTTGAAGGTGAATTGCTTAACAAGCAAAAGCCTAGTGTTCGCATCTTGATTCCAAATTATGCCAGTGCATTCCAACTGTCTTTTCTGATGGGCCCCAGAACACTTAAATCCTATTGGGAACCTGACACTCTGACAGTTAATATTTCCTTAAACACCAAATTATCTTCGCAATCATAATTACAGCGGAAAAGTATAATTGACAAATAACAGAGGAAGACATATACATCTATAGATTATCTGGTGGCCTTTTACTTCTCTTCCTTTACACTCCCACATTTGAGCGATCATCAAATATGTCATTGGCAACATATGAATTCCTCAAAAGATAACTGAACGGAGTACTGAATTGTATCATAGTTATAACCTCCAAAATTAATATGTACGATCCTTGAACTGAATGATAAAAAAAAAAAAGTGGGCTCTTCTAATTTTGTTCTAGATCACCATACAATCAAGGCTCGAGGTTTCGGTTTCGAATAGGACTCTTTCAACAGTTACCCAATTAAAGCCTAATTGAGGTTTTGACCTTCAATCTAATCCTTAACGGTTGAATACAATAGGACTCTTCAAATCAAACGTTTCCTTCCCTAGAATTTAGTGGATTATATGCCCTCCATTTCATCTGATTTCTTGCCTCCTACCTATTTAAATTATAATAAACACAATAGAATTGTTAGTTTGCCAAAAAAAAAAATCTGTAAAAAGTTATCATTCAAATATACTAACAAATGATTGGTTTTGAGAAGTACAAACTATATTGCATACAAGCATAAAATCATTAACATACATGAATTTTTTTGGATGAATAATTAATCAATTAAAAGACGAGAACAATACAAAAGATCCAAAGGACAAGGATCAAGGGGGAGAATGGATTTGGGGATTATAGGCCCTCCATTTCAATCTGATTTCTTGCCTCCTACCGATTCAACATCATAAGAAACACAATGAGAATTGTTAGAGGATACATCAAAAGTAAAGTTATCATTCAAATATACTAACAAATGATTGGTTTTGAGAAGTACAAACTATATTGCATACAAGCATAAAATCATTAACATACATGAATTGTTTGATAAAATTGTTACATACACAACATGTCAACAAAATACAATGACCAACTAGATCAAATGACGGCTCATTTAAGGCATTGACAAAACAAAAATAAAAAATGGAAAGTTTGGAATTGTTGGGTAGGGCTCATGCTTCACACTTTGTGCCTGTAGAGGCCTTATATCACTTTGAGCATCGAAGTTTCCCTTGTAGTTTGGGCTTGAGCCCATGAATAACTGTTGTGACTTAAGAGGTGTTTGAAGGCAGATGAGTAAAAGAGCTGTTTGAAGGCAAAATAGTTGTGGAAAGTGGGTGAAAATGGGGTAGAAATCATAAAAGACGAGAAATTAGGAAATATAGGTCAAAACCTAAGTTGCAAAACCAGGGCAGAAAGGTTGAACCTTGCAAAATATCACAAGTTTCAACCAAGATAGAGGATTTTATAAGGAATAATTGACCTAAACTGGTCTAAACAAGGTTTTGACTTGTTTCAGTTGAAATTATGGACCATTTCATGCAAAACATTGTAACAAAATGAGATCTCACAGGTCTCATTTCGATTTTGAAAAAGGCAGATATCTTGATCAAAATTTCGACCGTTTCGGTGGAAATTTGTTCCATCCCTACAATTGCCTTTCACCTTACTTTGGTCAGCTGTGCATGGTAAGAGTATTGAGCTACAACTAGCATAGTGAATATTAAAACACAATCATGCTAAGTAAAGAACATAATGTGTACATATTACAATTAAGTAGTTCTCTTACATAGAATACGTGAGGAACCACGCCAAGAAATTTAATCAGAAGTCAGACTAACTCGAATTGGGCGGAAAATAAGGGATTGTTGAAATTTTGTAGGGTATACAAGGCCCACAATGAGAATAGGGTTCTTGGAATTACGGGGTGATCTTTGGAGTTGTTTGGTTTTCTTGAGATGGAGTTTTTCGTTTTGGGTTTTGGATGGTTAGAGAACGTGTAAGAAGAGGCAAGCAAGGCTGTTTTCAATTTGAAACAAATTGGATGAGTAAGGAATGGTTTCATGGACACCATGGGTTTTCAGGAGTTGAGATGTTGGGAAAATTTGTTGGGGTACACAACAACCAAGGTTATAGTGGTTAGATGGGGCTGTAACATGTATCAAGTAATGGGGGTAGGTATACGCTGTTGTAGTTCCAAGTTGGAGGGTGGTAATGGTTGGATTGCATTAGATCTAGGTTAGAAAATCTGGGTTTTTTGGGGAGTCCAAAAATTCAAGAAATGGCTAGATCCAGGGTTTTAATAATCTGGTGTGGCTGGATACCAGATTGAAACTAAGTTAATGGTTGTGATGATATGGTCCAGAGATGGATGTAATCTGATGTTCTGATTAGTCTGGGCTGAAATCTAGATGAACGCTTCACTTGTGTTTTTCTAGAAGCTTCTGTTGTGGAGTTGTGGTGCTTTAATGGGAGCAACTGTAGGGATGATGTAGACTCAATGAATGATTCTGTAGTCAGATTTGAGAAAGATATGGCCAGCAACTTTGTTTGCATACTATAAGACATAATTTCCCTTACATAAATTGACCCTACATCACTACATGATACCCTAGCACGCTAAGCAACTAATGTATTCTTGTATTTGAGATAGTTTTCCAATTATAGGCTTGTTAAGAGGCCCATTTCACTTCTAAAGTAATGATGAAAGGCACTTGACTTAGATAACCTAACGTAGGCTTATTTTTAGGCAATAGGCCCATTTTGGTGGTTGGTGGAGCCTTGTGTACTGGTTATGCCCCCTTTTAATATTGGAATTTATCAGGTAGGTATGTTTATTTTACTGGTATGGACCTCTATAGCTTAGATCTAAGTGTACTTCCATAGAACCATATTATAAATGGTACTATGTGTCAAGTGAACTTTATCCATTAGCAACCTATAAGGTATACCAGCTAACACATAACCATTAAAATTGAGTTAACTAAGATCAAATGTAATATTTTTTTGAGTGCTGGCTGATGTGTGCTATCTCGTAATTCTGCATTCTGTGTGGGCTAATGAGTTCCGATAAAATAATTTGCAGGCTTTTCACAAGTCTCATTTGTTAAAGCTGCGTGTAGCACCATCAGAAACTGCAATGACTGATGTTCTTCGTGAGGTGAGCAGCACATTATTTCTTCCTTACTAAGTTCTAACAGGTAACATGTTGCAATATAGTGACATATAAACAGATTTATGAATATAAAGGGGAAAAAAGGCTGTTAAAGGCTTAATCACAGATTTACAATCCAAAACATATAAAACAGATTAATGAATTAAAAAGGAAAAAAAGCTGTTGAAGACTTAAATTAAAATTTTGCAATACACAAAAGATGATGAGACATAAAATAAAATTGTGAATATATAGGGGAAAAAAGACTGTTAAAGACTTAAACTACAGGTTTGCGATCCACAGCATAATGGCATAAAATGATGGGGCTGGGGAAAAAGGATAAGAAAAGAGAAAGACAAACCTGAGTATAGAAATCAAAATTCTAAAAAGATAAAGAAATTAATAAAAAAAAGCATCAAGGAGGTTTTGGATGCCAAATTGATGCTTTATTGACAAAAAGGGGCACCTTTTGGCTTAAAAATAGCTTAGGGGAAAGTACTGCTTGAAAGTTAGTCATATATAATATGGTAATACCCATTTAGTTAGTCATATTCCGTCAAAGGTGACCGTACATTTTCTTGTCTTTTACAGGTTTCAATCATGAAAATTTTGGATCATCCTAATATAGTCAATCTTGTTGAGGTGATTGATGACCCAGGCGCAGATTACTTCTACATGGGTAATCATTGAACTCTTTCTTCAATGGGACTTTCAATTTTCTTTTTTCTGAGTTACTAAATCTTGTAGATGTTTCCTAGTGTCTCATTTTTAATGGCCTCTGTGTGTGTATATATATATATAATATTCTTGACCAGATTTTTCTTCTTTTTTGCAGTTCTTGAATATGTGGAAGCTAAGTTGGAGTGGGAGAGTTCTAGTCCACTCGGCACCTTAGGGGAAAATACTGCTCAAAAGTACTTGCGGGATGTAGTTGCTGGGCTGATGTATCTGCACGATCATGTATGATATAGAATCTATCTTCCTTTGTGAATATTTTGTATATTCCTTTGGTTGAATAATTTGTTTGTCTATGAGTCTTTTCAATGTGAAAACCAATTTTAGGGTTTGGGTTTTATGATGATTTCATTATAATTAAGGGCTGCCCAGAATCTTCCACAAAATAAGTCTAATCTTATGGGATGGTTTTAGAGTTCACAAAGGTTAGGTTAATCCCTAGAAGACAAATTTCAGATCTGAATTTCAGAGTTAGGGTTTGGAAACTGGGGTCTTAGGGTTTCGGTTAGGTTAGGAATGGGCTGTTGTTGGTATGTTGTAATTTCAGGTTTAATCCTAATGGTTTTATTGTAGCGGCTCTTGGGGAAGTCAACTAGGGTTAGGATTTGGAAGGGAAAGTAAAATAGGTGTAGGAGATACGAATCCTAAGTGTTGTTGGAGTTTGGTTGAGGGTTTATGTTGAACTAGGTTTTACTTACTAGAGGTTGAAGATGAATTGCAGGACTTTAATGAAGAAGATAAAGTGCAGGAATTTTAGAAGGGTCGGGGTTTCAGACTTTAGATGGAATTAAGGGAAGGGATGGTGATGTATCCAGCCCCAAGGCAGCCCCAAAAAAGGCCTAGAAGGGGTCTAGGCCCATCTGAAATAGAGCCCAAACATGGGGGGCTGAAACTGACCGAAGGGCAATTGGTCATTTTCACCCCTTAATCCGTGTAGAGTTAGGGCAGAGTAATTTCTGAATTTTTTTATTCTGCTAATAAATTTTAATTTGGAGTCTTAGTAATTCTGTCTTGTATCCTTTTTAAGAGTCATAGAGTTGTAAATTAGGAAAGAGCTATTTCCTAATAAGGAGTCCTAAATTTTAGGCACTAGTCTGGTAGCTTTGGGTTGCTTGGCAATCAAGTTTCCTTTTTTGAGTCTTGAGTCTTTTGTTTAGGCTACAAATAGCCTCTATTGCATTGTAATTTTCAGATTGGATTAGTGAATGAATGAATTGAGTTTGAGAAAATTCAACTTGGTAAGTCAAGGGATC
The DNA here is from genome assembly GCF_041222555.1 of Hakea prostrata. Taxonomy (NCBI): domain Eukaryota; kingdom Viridiplantae; phylum Streptophyta; class Magnoliopsida; order Proteales; family Proteaceae; genus Hakea; species Hakea prostrata. Next base: position 28,534,271 of record NC_142602.1, read on the forward strand.
CCTGGGAGGGTGACCTGCGGTAGGAGGATCTCCTATAGTCAACTTTCTTTTTCTTCTTCAAACAAGCTTTCAGAAATTCCAGCAAGCAACAACCTTCAAGTACAGTTCCAACACTTCAATTGCAATCCACATTCCACAAGTAAGTCAGACCATTCCCCCCCCCCCCCACCCTCTTTCTATCCGCAGCCTTCCCCTTCCTTGATCTGAAACCCTAGAATCCTTGCCCCCTGAAACCGTAGCTTCCCTGCTCTAATTCCCCTTTGTTTGACCTAGATTATTACCCTAACCCCATCGCAGACCTTGCTGGCCCTTCCCCTATTAAATCCTCCAACTCCAGCCCCTTCCCAAGCCCTAGGAACCCTCTTCTTCCTTCCCACGTTTGCAATCCTAACCCTATTAGGGAACCCCTATTCTCAGCCCCAATTGGACCCTTTTTCTTCCTTTTAGTTCACCCTTAAGCCTAGAATACAGTCCTACTCTTATTTTCCCCAATTCAGCCCTAGTTCTAGAGTTTAAACAAAAAACCTGCAATTCATCTTCTTCATTGGATTGCAGAAATTTCAGATTTCAAGATTTCTTTCATCCTTCCAAAAGCCATTTTCCCTGACCTTTAGACTCCCAAATTCTATCCCTAGAATCTCAATTACTTTAGGAACTCCTCCTCACAACTCCCTATCCATTCCAGTACTAAAACTCTAGATTGAAAATTTTCTGCTATTCATCTTCTCCATTGAAGTTGCAGAAAATTTCTGATTTTCCAGATTTTCTGAAAACCTAATTACTTCAGCCCCAACTGTCTCTGAAACTATCAAACCAGAAAACCCTCAGTTCACAACCAGCCCATCCGAAACTCTAAACCAAGTCCTAATTAGTCTAGGACCTGATCTCAAGTCTGAATTTTGAATTCCTTTATCAACTTCAGATCTGAAATTAAACACCAGCAGCTTTGAAATCCATTTTAAACCTTGGCCGAAACATCAGAGACTCCCTATTTGCTGCTGCAACTTCAATTAGAAGATCCTGAAGATAACCCAGAAACTGGGTTACATTAGATGGGATGAGGGGTGATATGCGATCCAACTAGGAGGGAAAGGGAAGGTAAGGGGGTGGGGATTAAGGTCCTAATAGGGGAGGGTGGCTGCTGCTCCTGTAGGGAAGAAGAAACAGCAAGAGGGCTGAGAGGGTTGGGGAGGGGAGGGGGTCTCGTAGGATAGGGGAAGGTCTAGGGGAGATCGTAGGGCTTGGGGGAAGGGGCTGGGGTGTCGTGGGCCTTGGGGAATGATTCTGCAAAGTATGGCAGCAAGGGGAAAGGGAAATTAGGGTTGCACTAGGAGGGGAGGGGATGGGGTATGTTGTACTTTGTAGGCTTTCGTAGTTTCTTATAGATGTTGATGGAGACTGGAAGAAGGGTGCTAGACTGAAGATGGTTGCTGATTTTTGAAGAAGAAACTTGTTGGAAATCTGCCCTGGCCCCCTCAAACACGGTCCTCAACTCAAGAACTCTTATTCAAATAATCAGACTTAACCTTTACAAAGAAAGAATAGGCTATTTATAGCCTACTAAAAGACTCTAACCCTAAGTGGGACTTCTTTATAGATTAAGGATTCCATTACATTCCCTGTCTATGGTAGTACTTTGAATACTGGCTGCAGGTTTCCTATGACATGTTATGCATAGAAATTGTCCAGGAATTGATTCACTATGTTTCTATTGATGGAATCATCAACATAATGTAGATATCCTTTCCTAGGAAATGTGTGATAAGGGAAAAATGCTCTGTATGACACCCCCTCAAGCAAAAAACGGGTAAAAAAAATGGTTTGGGGTCAAAACTCAAAGGCAAAATCTAGTAGAAGCTGTTGAAACCTACGAAATGTCACAAGTTTCGAGATTTCAACCAATTTGGTTGAAACTTGGTACTGTTTCAATTCCACCCTGGTTACGGCTCCTTTTTCTTTTCAAAAACAAAAATTTTGATGGTTTCAACCGAAATTTATACCATGGTTTAGAGATGATTCATTGGTG